>NW_007098061.1:167889-189956 GCF_000164805.1 Carlito syrichta | reverse complement strand
GTGGGCTCAGGCAGTCCACTCACCTCAGCCTCCCAAAGGCACGGGATTACAGGTTGAGCCACTGAGCCTGGCTTGGGATGAAGTATTCTAATCAACTTCGCTTCTGATGGAGCCCTAAGAGTGACCTTCAGAGAGAAGTTGCTTCCTAATTTTTAGGTTCATGTTTGATTGAAAAATTATAGTAGTAAGCAGACCCACTGCTACCATTCCTAAACCTCATTTAACTTCCTGTGAGCATTGTCCAGTCAGTGGCAGTGTAAACATGTAAGAAACTCTGACCTGGTCATGACAGTGACGCACTTGGAATTTGGAGCTTGTTATGTGGGAGGTTCTTTAAAACCCTCTGCACATTTTTTGAATATGAAATCTCTCTATGGGGATTTTTTTTTGGAAAAACAACAACAACCACCAGGTCATGTAAGGTACTGATTTCTGTCATTAAGAAAGGAGATGTAAGCCCCAGTCTTTCTCTTTGGCCCTATTGGACCAGAAAGCCTTGGGAGTGTCTCCATAGCTACCAATAGTGGAGCATGCCTGCTTAGTTCACCTGAATCCAGCCTCGTCAAGCAACCAGCCTGCTGGGCTGGCTTTCCCTAGTGTCTTACTAGGAACTTGCCATTGGCTTTGTGAGAACCCAGACTGAAGTATATTTTTCTTTTGTTTCTCTGGCACAGAAACTTGCCTTTATGGTGTCTCTAGGGTTGGTAACACATGACCATCTAGAAGGTAAGAGAAGATATTCTTGGTACTGCCTTTTTTTCTGGCCCACAGCTTTGTTCCTGAAAATGTTGTTTGATTGAATTCCTGGAATAGAAAATTGGAACACAAATGGAGTGTGATTCAACTAGTGTGGACTTTATTGCCTTTAGAGGACAAACTGCCTTCCCTCTGTCTAATATGGCCTTCCCCTTTCTATCATTCATTATCCACACTTCTGTCCTGGGAAAACCTCCCCAGTTGGCTGAATTAAGATGACTTCTGTTCATTTTAGGGAAGCTCTTTTTTTTTTTCCCTGAGAGTACAGAGTGATAAATGCTCCTTTGACAAGTCTTTGTCTGTATTTTTCAATCACTCCAGGTTATCAGAATCTTAAGGACAGTTAGAAAGCATACCTGTCCTGCTTATTTATTCAAGAACGGTGAACTTTGGCTACTCAATCTAAGTATATAGATAATGTTTATTCAGACCTATATATACAAGAATCTATAATACAAATAAAGCAGGACAACTTGTTTACAGATGTTGCCTACTGTTAAGCTCTTGATCACAGAGAACCATATTGTGGGACAGTATGGTCTTGCTTTCTGAAAGAAGGGGATAGATGGTCCTACATAATTGCTTCCAGTAGTATGATTGCCTCTCACAATGAAATGAAACGGATACTTGGCCCTGTTTCTGATTTGTTATGGGAAAACCAATAGATAAAACAACAAAGTTAAATATTTTATGTTCCCCATACCTCTCTTCTAATCAAAACCTTTTGTTTTCTCAAGAAATCCAAAGCAAGAGGCAAGAACGAAAAAGAAGAACAACAGCAAATCCAGTGTACAGTGGAGCAGTCTTTGAGCCAGAGGTATTCCTGGCCAGCACTTGGCCCTTCCCCCACTTTTCCAGTTATAATTATGATTTGTTTAGGACCTCCCATCTGAAAACTGCTTAAGAGCAGCACCTGGTTGTACTTGGTCAGCTCTGTAAAGCGATGGATTTTTCTCTGGCTTATCACATTATTTTACTTTTATTATTCAGTGCTTACCCCTTAGCGTTTTTTCCTAAGTTGAAGCAGATACAAACCTACCTTAAAATTTAAAATAATCCTGACCTCAATGCAACTGTTAACTGAAGAAGAGGCAGACTTCTCTGAAATAGTCTGTGACAGCCAAGTACATATAATAAACTCTTTAGTACTGAGACCTTAGGATGATAAGCACTAACTAGTTGGCATGTTGACAGGCATGCTGTGCTTGGTCTTTAGCTTGGGCCAGTGTTAGTAATAACCATGCTCTTCAACCAGTCACCTTTTCTTCTTCAATCCTCAAAGCGTAAGAAGAGTGCAGTCACATACCTAAACAGCACAATGCATCCTGGGACCCGGAAGAGAGGTGAGGACCTTTTTTGTATCTCTCCCTTGCTGCTGTTACTTTTGCTTTCTGTGTATGTTTCTTCTCCTTCCCTCCTCCCATTGTCCTAGGACCTAACTCCTCCATCCCTTGAAAGTAGTTTTGTTGTTGTTGTTCTCTGAGAAAGGGGGGGGAGAGTGAGATTTCTTATTAGAGTTCTGTGTGCCGAGTCAAAAGCTGACTTTCCGATGCTTCCGGCAAAGCTGACTCAGAAAGGCTTAATGCAGCATTTCTGCCCTGAGCCTGCCAGGCCATCCGTGAACGGTACAGTGAACAGAACACCACGTAAAAGGAAGCATCTGAGCATCATTCAGCAGAACAGAGCTCTGCTGTTGCCAAGGTGTTCCTAATAGTGTCTTGGTCTTCCTGCTGCCAGCAAGGCCAGAATGTGACTGATTCTGGGAGCTGCAGACTTTCCAGGAAGGAGGGAGGTAGCGACAGACTTTTTGAGAAGAGGGGATCTCCAACTAAGGAAGCAAAGGTCACTGTCAAAGCAGGCTCCTCAAAGCACAAATTCCTAAAGAACTTCATTATCATATTTCAGACCTTCCCACGGACATTCCACCGTAGTGTTAGGGAGGGTAGAAAAAACAGCGGCAGCAGCAACATCTCTCACCACGCAAGTCTAAATAGGTCTTAATAGCTCAGGGCTTAAGCTCATAAACAAGGTACTGAAATGGTTCTTTGATGTCACTAATATATCCCAAGGTCCTTTTCTCCACATGATAATGTGTCCCTGAATTATAGTTCCAGGCTAGAAAGGTTGCAGAGTGAGTGGAGTAGCATACTAATTTTTGTGTGTGCACACACAATCTCAGAGCTATTAGATGCTCAGGAGGTCATCTTGACCCTTTGTCTGCCTTAGTCAGGACTACAACTATACTATTGCTATTCCCTGCCCACAAAAGAGATGTTATTGTACCGGCCTTAGTAACCCATTCTAATATTTCATCAGTCCTGTCCTTCAAAGTAGTCAAAATACTTAAATGGGAAACCCTAAGTCATTGCTTTATATCGATTCCTGGGCCATAGTTACCAGTACTGTAGATTATTTTTGTTGTTCTGTTTTGTGTTCAGTATTTTTGAGTGACCTTTGATGCAGTTCCCAGAAAGGAGCTCCCCAGTCAGAGGCCTCAATTAATTGGACTGATAGTGGGCTGTGTCTGCTAAGAAGACAAGGGTTAAATGAGCCAGAAAGACCTTGGCATCTCTTGCCAAGGTCAGAGGATAAAAACCTGCATTTACAATGCCTGGGATGTGCCTTCCATGGGTAAACAAAGAGCGTTCATCTTCTGCTTCCCTTTCTAGCAGCACTAGATTCTCTAGAAAAGACAAACCAGTAAGATCTATCTTTGTACTGTAGACACCGCCAGTTTAACGCAGAGAGGTCATATTTGTGTAATGTCTGAAAGAATCATGACTCTTGTGCATAATCCTAATATAAATTGTGTAAGTGTTGGCAAAGTCATGATTCCACGTACCGTTTTTCAGTGCTTACAGGCAGTTTTGCGCCTCCCTGGCTCCTTTTCCTTTGGTGTTTTGGGCATACACTTTTGATCACTCACAGCTTAGAAGTGATGACCCTGGTCCTTAGAAGATAAGGACCCTGACTTAGATATATGTGGTAGGGCAAGAATGGTTGGCTTAGACTTTCTGTACCCATAGGGCTTATTTATAGATCCTTTGTAACCTTGAGGTTTGAGTCAAAATGCTCTTGCACAAATCACGTCTCTCAGGAGTGCCGATAAGAGGGCCCTTCCCTAGACTTTAAAACAGCCCTAGTTTTTAGACATGTGGTTCACCAGAATGCTTGTGATATCAAGGAGAGAGGTGACTCTCAGTTAACTGGGGAAGGGTATCTGGGGTCAGAAATACTTAAATTCATTGTTAGGTGCAGAACATCTTTTAAGCTCTTAGGTTTCAGCTACTCCCAGAACATATCTCACAGTAGCTCTGACAGCAAAGGGTTAATAGTTAACTTGAACTTTGTCTCCGACCACCCTCACAAGCAGTGAAATGACCTAAAGTGTAGACAGAGGAAAAGGAAGAACAGAAACCCTAAATAAATCACTTTGTAAGAACTAAGAATCATTAATATTATTGTAAGATTGATGATTGCAGAGAAACTTGAGAGAGCAATATATAAAAGATACAAAAATATAAATTCGTATTCCTGTCCCTGGCTTCTATTGGACTTTGATATCTTAGTTCTTGTACTAGAAATCTCAAAATTTAGTAGGCCAGCAACTTCACCATAATCTTCCCAAGGTGGTTTTTTTTCCCTTCACATAAGCCAGCATCTTCTGTCATTCTCCAAGGCTCTCTTATCCTCCCCATCTCTTAAGATTCATGTAGTTGTTTCTAATGACATTTAAGTCTTTGTTTCTCTTTGCTTCTCTTCCTTCTTTGGGACTGTTGTATTAACCTTCTGTCTGCTACCTCGCTTCCTTTTCCATGCTAGCCAATGAGGAACACTGGCCAAAGGTATGTAAGATCATTTTCCCCCTTCTCTTTCCCTCCCCCCTTTTCCCTTTTGTTCCCTTCTCTCGGTATATAGGTCGTCCTCCAAAATACAATGCAGTGCTGGGGTTTGGAGCCCTTACCCCAACATCCCCCCCATCCAGTCATCCTGACTCCCCTGAAAGTGAAAAGACAGAGACCACATTCACTTTCCCTGCACCTGTTCAGCCTGTGTCCCTGCCCAGCCCCACCTCCACAGACGTAAGTAACGTGAAAAGCAAGTTATCATATGTTGCTATCCGAGAGCTTAAATTGGGTAAAGCATTATCATATGTCGTTTCCTTACCAATTCGCACCTTCTTGACTAACCCTGGAGCAGCAGTAAAACCTATGGGATGCTTTCTTCTAGGGTTCCAGGCTTTCCATGTTCTTGAGAATCATGTTACATACAGTATCAGGGAGCTTAGTTAACCTTTAGAGTCTGATTTTGATCTGCTGTGAATGAGTTCCCAGAAAACAAGCGGGGTGGGGAAATCAGCTCATATAATGGAGAAGTATACAGGTTTCTGTCATCAGTGTTTTGGAAGTAGGGAAAATGCACAAGGCATACGTTCCCCTAGCAGCCCTTGTTTGCTGCTTCAAATACAATTCCAGAAGTGAGAAGTTTTCTTGAGAGCAACATTATTCAGCCAAGTTGATCAGAAACAAGTTTCTGAAAAACTTTCAAATACTTAGTAGCCCTTTACCCACAAACTGCAGGAATGTGAATGCCCTAAATATTTAAATGAACAAAGCACTAAGTTTATTGAGCAGATACTTATTGAGCGCTGCTCTGCGGAGCAAGCACTTTTCTTGAGGCTGGAGACATAGCAGGGAACAAAGCCCCCTGCCCTCAAGGAGCTTATATTTCATGGGAAGAGGCAGTTGATAAGAAAGCAAATATGTAATATGTCAAGTGATGAAAAGTGCTTTGCAGAGAAATGGAATAGATTAAAGGAATAAGGTGTAATGGCAGGAGATTGATGTTCTATGAAGAGTGGTGAGAGAAAGCCTCTCAAATAGGAGGTGAAGGAGTGAAACGTGGGAATGCCTTGGGGAAGAGTGTTCTATGCAGAGGGAACAGCAGTGCAAAAGCTCTGAGGTTGGAGTATGCACGGCAGGTTGAAAGAAAAGAAGGCCGGGACAGCCGCAGCAGACAATGCTGGCCATAGTGGTGGAAGATGAGACCCCAGAGGTGGTGGGGCCGATTGTGCAGCTTTTTGTGGATAGAGGGTGTTGATTAGAAGAGTGCTGAAGTTTTTCAATTTTCCTTTTTTGAGTTGGAGTCTCACTCTGTCACACAGGCTGAAGTGCAGTGGCATGCTCAAAGCCAGCGGCAGCCTCGATCTGCTGGACTCAGGTGATCCTTCCACCTCTTCCAAGTAGCTGGAACTACAGGCACGCGCCACTACGCCTGGTTAATTTTTTGATTTGTTATAGAGAAGAGGTCTTGCCAAGTTGCCCAGGCTGGTCTCAAACCCCTGGGCTTAGGCAATCCTCTCACCTCAGCCTGCTAAAGTGCTGGAATTACAGGCGTGAACCACTGTGCCTAGCAAATTTTTCAATTTTTATCTTTTAAAATCAAACCTACAGAAGAGTTAGACTAATGGTACAAAGAACATGTGTATATCCTTCACTTGAATCACCAGTTGTTACCAGTCATCCCTTTCCACCTACACACTTTTTTTGCAGAACCAGATAATAAGTTGCAGACCTTGTGAATCTTCACCACAAGGTTATTTCAGTATATATCTCCTAAGTATATACTCTCTTACATAGATACAATGCATTTATCAAATTGAGGAAATTTAACATTGGTAAAATATTAGTACATAACATATACTCCATGTTCAGACTTCTCCAATTGTCCCAGTACTTACTTTTGTGACACTTGGTTTTTCCTGCTCCAGGATCCAATCCAAGATTACTCTTGATGTTCATTGCTATATTGTCTCTTTAGTCTCCGTAATTATAGAACAGTTCCTCCGCCTTTCTCTGTCTTTTATAGCACTGACATTTTTAAAAAGATAGCCAGTTGCTCCGTTTGGATTGTCTGTTCTTCAACAGTAGATTCAAGGTATACATTCTTGGAGGAACACTGATAAGTGGCAGTGGGTCCTTCTTAGTGCTTCATGACAGGAGGCTCGTGATGTCAGTCTGTCCCGTTGGTTGTGATCTTAACTCTTGAGGTCGTTTCCATCCAATTTTTCCACTTGTAAATGTACATTTTTCCTGTGGTGGAGACAGCTTTAAGTCTGTATAAATATCTAGTTTCCCAGCAAACTGTTACCCAATGGTTTTAGCATCCTTTGAAGATTCTTACCTGCACTTATTATTTTTAAGGCATTTGCAAAATCAACTTGGATTTTAAAAGATCACTGTTGGCTGGGCGTGGTGGCTCATGCCTGTAATCCTACACTTTGGAAAGCAGAGGCAAGAGGATTGCCTGAGACCAGGGGTTCGCCACCAGCCTGGGTAACCTGGCGAGCCTTCATCTCTACAATAAATACAAATAAACTAGCCGGGCGTGATACTGTGTACCTGTAGTCCCAGCTACTTAGAAGACTGAGGCAGAAGGATCACCTGAGCCCAGCCGACCAAGGTTGCAGTGGCCATGAGCATGCCACTGCACTCCAACCTGGGCAACAGAGTGAAATTCCTACCCCAAAAAAAAAAAAATCACTATGTCCAAAATATGAAGAAGAAAAGGACCTATGTGGAGAACAGGACGGAAGCAAGGAGACCAGCTGGGTGGGAGGCTTTTGCAGTAATCCAGACAAGAAATGATGATGATAGCTTTGCCTAATAAGATGGCAGAAGTAAATATGGAGAAAGGTGATCGAGTCTGCATGTATTTTGAGGAGCCATCAGGGCTAAATACGAGTTATGAGAAGAAGAAAATAGTCGAGGTTAAATCCAGAGTTTCTGGCCTAAACAACTAGAAAGATGAAGCTGCCATTTACTCAAGGTTACAAGAGGAGCAGGTTTGAGGAAGAAACCAAGAGTTTCATTTTGTACGTGTCGGTTCTTTTGTGAGTTACAGAGCTTGTCTTTGACCATCTTAAGGTAAAATATCCCTCTAACTTGAAGGTTCTCAGAACTTGCTAATGGCAAACTCCTCTCCAAAGAGCAAAAGAATACTATATGAACATCTGAGTTAAAGTTTCAGAAGCAACGAAGAAAAGGTTCTCTTTGGAGGATCAGGGTTACAGAAGAATTCTGTTCTCTGACAGGTTTCCTTCCTTGGGCAGAGCTTGTGGCTACAGACTCTTCATCGCTCTAACAATTCAGCATTTTGTCCAACTTTCCTGACTTTTGGCATTAGTAATTGATACAGGTTTTCTAACTGTCCTGCTAGTGAACATCAGGATTCCCCAAACGAAACCTTGTTTATTGGCACCAAAGATTTTCCCAGCTTTTTCTCAGTTGAAGTATTGCCAGAGGATCACCAGCTCATTGGCTTTTTGGTAGAGCGTTCCCTCTGAGTGGTGTACACATGCTGGGAGACAGATGATTTTGTGGTTCTGTATGAGTCTTTTTCCATTTTTGTTTTCTTGTTTTTTCCTTTGGTTGAAAAGGTTTATGGTTTTCTTTGAGAGACTGAACCCAGAGAATCCACTTATATCAAATCACAAACTAAGAGCTTCTGCCAGGTTTCATCTTAAAATATAAACATTGTTCTTTTCAGAAATTTTTTTTTGTTTTTTTTTGAGTTGGAGTCTCCTCTGTCGCCCAGACTGGAGTGTAGTGGCACACTCCTGGCCACCACAACCTTGACCTGCTGGGCTCTGGTGATCCTTCCGCCTCAGCCTTCTGAGTGCATGCTACCACGCCTGGCTAGGTCTTGGCGTGGTAGCGAGGTCTCGCCAAGTTGCCCAGGCAGGTCTCAAACCTGTGGGCTCAGGCAATCCACTCACCTCGGCCTCCCAAAGTGCTGGGATTACAGGCTGAGCCATCGAGCACAGCCCTTTTCAGAAATTTAAAGGTGATTTTTGTTTTTTGAGTTGGGGTCTTGCTCTGTTGCCCAGGCTGGAGTGCAGTGGCGTGATCACAGTTCACCGCTACCCTGACCTCCTGGGCTCAGGCAGTCCTTCCGCCTCGGCCTCTTGAGTAGCTGGAACTACAGGCACATACCATCACGCCTGGCTAATTTTTTTATTTTTATTTTTTGTAGAGACAAGGTCTCGCTGTGTTGCTCAGGCTAGTCTCGAACTCCTAGGCTCAAGCAGTCCTCCTGACTTGGCCTCCCAAAGTGCTGGGATTACAGGCTCGAGCCACGATGCTCAGCCAAGGTTTCAGTATAAACACTGTGTTTTTCAGAAACCTAAAAGTAAAAGAAAACTTTTCTGAAACCACTAAATATGTTTAGAGCTCCCTAAGTTAAACTCAGTGTAATTTTTTTAAAGATAATTGACTTCTACTTTTATAGTATCCCAACAGTGGCAGCGATAAAATCAACATGCAAGGCTCTGTATTGTTTGCTGCTGGGTAGCATAAGCCCTAACAGCATTAATTAAATAATAGTGGAGAGGCAGGCATTTCTGGGGATCACTAGCCATGTAGAAGAACTTGATAATACAAGACCCAGCTAGACCCTAACCCTCAAGATGTATCTTATCGCCGCTATTATTATTTTTTATGAAAAGGGAAGATAATGTTGATAAAATTATAAAAAATTTTTTAGTCCATGATGATCTTGCAGTTAATATCGCCAGCGTGTTTCCTGAAAGCATACATCCTCAGCTCCTGGCAAAGAACAATGGGTCAGTTGTCTTTCACCTTACCATTTGGTTTATGGCAGTAATTTGGTTAGTCACCAAAGCCTAAGTCTTTTATACTTGGTGTAGTGCCTCTGTGGTACTTCCTCTGCTCTCTGTATTTAGGCAAAGAACCAATTCTGTATGGATAAAATATCTTGGCATTTTATATTCACTTCTTTGGGCAGCAGTGCTTGAAGCGTAGTCTGGGAGTCCCCAAAACTCTTTCAGGGGGTCATAAAATCAAAATTATTTTCATAATAATACTAAAACATCATTTGCCATTTCACTGTCATTCTCTCAAGACTTAATTGTGGAGTCTTCCAGATTTTGCGTGGTGTGTGATGGTGGCATCACTCTGACAACTAATGGAATGTGTAGCTGTGTGTTCCTGGGTTCAATTTTTTTTTTCAATACATTATTTTTGTAGCTTTCTGTGATTCTGTAATTATTTCAAAATTTAAAGTTTTAAAGCTTTTATTACAGTAAATATCAATAGATAAAACTCATATAAAAGCTCTCTGGGGTCCTTAGTAACTTTAAGATTATAAAGAGATTCTAACACAAAAAATATTAGGAATTACTACCATAGGGCATGCAAATAGAGTAGGAGGTTTTCTTTCCTTTAGAAATTCAAAAAAAATATTGAACCTTTATTTTCTGTACTTTCTGCCTTCTATTTCTTGATGTTTTCCTTACTCAGGAGCAAAGTGAATAGATCTCTGTTTAACCCAGCAAGCCCCTCTGAATAAGATGTCCAGTTTGTCTTACTCATTTCATCACTGATAACTTTATCTATGGTTCATGTAAAACAGTCTCTGAAACCACAGATTTTTAAATAAACTTTATAAGGAAGCAGACTTACAACTTGGGACTAAGGTTTAAGAAACCTCTAGGGGAAAAGAGTACCCCTCAGCCTAATTTTAATAAGAAAGAAAGTTACGGTTAATCCAGGGATAGAACCTTACATCTTTTGGTACCTAGAAGTTCAACTGCTTTTTTTTTTTTTTGAGTCAGAGTCTCCCTTTGTCACCTAGGCTGGAGTGCAGTGGCATGCTCATGGCCACCCCAGCATCAACTTGCTGGGCTCAGGCGATCCTTCTGCCTTAGCCTTCCAAGTAGCTGGAACTACAGGCGCATGCTACCACACCTGGCTAATTTTTTTTTTTTTTTTTGAGTTGGAGTCTCACTCTGTCGCCCAGACTGGAGTGGCCACCGCAGCCTCGACCTGCAGGGCTCCAGCAATCCTTCTGCCTCAGCCTTCCAAGTAGCCGGAACTACAGGTGCGCGCTGCCACGCCCAGCTAATTTTTTAAATTTATTTTAGAGATGAGGTCTTGTCAAGCTGCCCAGGTGGGTCTCGAACCCTCGGGCTCAGGCAATCCACTCACCTCGGCCTCCCAAAGCACGGGATTATAGGCTGAGCCACCGAGCCCGGCTTAATTTTTTTGATATAGAGACAAGGTCTCACCAAGTTGCCCAGGCTGGTCTCGAACCCCTGGGCTCAGGCAGTCCTCTCGCCTCAGCCTCCCAAAGTGCCGGGATTACAGGCTTGAGCCTCCGTGCCCGGCTCAGAAGTTCAGCTATTAGGTTGCATTCACATATAATATTTGTGCACATGTGTTGTATTTTTTACTGCCCAGAGTCAACATTTTCTTACTAAGACAGATGAGAATCCATCCAAATTATGGTGTATAATTTTTGTAGTCCCTTTTCTAAGCTGCTAGATACCCTAGTGAATTATAGAGAAAATGTCCATTCCTGTATAGAGAAATTGTAGACCCATGGAGGACCACACTGAAGTTGAGTTCTTCAGTGGTGGTGAAAGGGTTATAAATGGTAGAGGGATTACATCATAGGAAGGAGTGACCCAGCATTGCCCTCTGTATCATTGCTTCCTGTGCACAATTTCTGTGATAGACCTTCTGGCAGAATAGCCCAGTCAACCAAAGCAACACACTGGCCTGACTTGCTGAGTCACCTCTGGCATGTCCCTTCAGTCTTTCCTTCCCTGGTGTCCTTATCAGTGGGATTAATCCCATCCAGAGCACAAGTTCTTGATTGACTTGCTGAAAGGTGCCTCTTTTAATAGATCTTGTTTTCCTGTGTTCTTCTGTTTAAATTTTAGGTAGATCTGCTTTTTTCTGATAGTGCCTTTTGTTCAGAGGGTTCCAGCAGACTTACCTGAGTAGTAAAACTGTCACTGACGGGGGTGGGAGAGAGGCAGACAGAGTGGACTGGGGCTGCTTGTTTTTTTCCAGCTGGTGAAGTATTTTATAGGGCTAAAGCCTCCAGAATAGAATGGTCCGTTGAACAGCAAATGCAAAACACTGATTTCAGGAGAACATTGTCAGCTGTTGCTTTGGCTTTTTAAATTCTTCATTTTAGAAAACTCATTTGAGTTTAATTTGCTTTTAACTCAGTCCTTTCCCATTTGAACTTTCACTATATTTTATCTCCCTGAGCAAGCATGGAGTTCAGTAAAACTCCATTTTTTGTCTTCTTTCCCAATTATTCTAAACTCCCTCCAAAATTGATAGGTGATGAGAATTGTTTGTATCATATTGTGAAATACATTGACGAATGGATTTATTTCAGAGCCTAAAAAATTTATGATTTATGGGTTTGCGTCTATCAAAGCAAAAGCTTAGCTATCACTTATAAAGTTAATTGTAGCCTAGGCAACTATGAAGCAGTCCTGTAAATGTTCATTTAATTCAAGAATACAGTAGTAACCCCTTAACCTGAAGTTTTGCTTTCTGTGGTTTGAGCTACCCATGGTCAACCACAGTCCAAAAATACTAAGATATTTTGAGAGCCAACACATTCATGTAACATTATTACAGTATGTTGTTATCATTGTCCTGTTGTATTAGTTATTGTTGTTAATCTGTGCCTAATTTATAATTTAAACTTTATCAGGAGTAGGTATATACAGGAAAAATCATAGAGTATAGATAGGGTTCACACCATCCGAACCTGCAGGCATCTGCTGAGAGGCTTGGAACATAGCCCCGATGGATGAGAGGGGCCTCCGCCCTGGTCCCTCCCGGGAGGCTCCGCTGCATGGAGCAGAGTGGGTAGCCTGTGCCATTCATGATTCCTGCTGTTCTTGAACACTCCTGAGCAAGGCAGCTGATTGTCCCAAACATTTATATGCATCCAGAATGTGCATGTTAACTTTAAATTTTACCTTGTTTCTCCTTTTCCTTACCTTTCCTCTCAATTTTATAGGGTGATATCCATGAGGATTTTTGCAGTGTTTGCAGAAAAAGCGGCCAGTTGCTGATGTGCGACACGTGTTCCCGAGTGTATCATCTGGACTGCTTAGACCCTCCTCTGAAAACGATTCCCAAGGGCATGTGGATCTGTCCCAGGTGTCAGGACCAGGTACTGTGGGTGGGTCAGACAGGTGAGGGGCCACAGTGGAGAGTGGTAAACATGAGGATGTCTTTTCCTGGGGAATGGCAGAATCTCTTCTCTCCCAACTGTTCTTCTCCAGGCTGAATCTTCGCTGTGCTTGGCACAGCACTCAGGCACGCAGCCTTTGTTCCCTCAGAGGTCCCCCAACCCCACCCTGTGTTACTGAGGTGGATAGATGCCAGCTGCTTCCTCATATTTGAAATGACCGATCTTCTCCTTAAAAGTCAGGACCCTACAAGGTCCTCTAACCCATTCTCTAAGAGTGGTCCAAACCCAGTATATGGTTTTGAAACTCTTCTTTTTTATGTATTGGAGTCTCACTCCGTTGCCCAGGCTAGAGTGCAGTGTGGCACACTCACGCCACCCCAGCGTTGACCTGCTGGGCTCAGGCAATCCTTCTGCCTTAGCCTTCCAAGAAGCTGGAAACTATAGGCACGCACTACCATGCCTGGCTAATTTTTTGATTTATTGTAGAGACGAGGTCTCGCCAGGTTGCCCAGGCTGTTCTCGAGCCTGTGGGCTCAGGCAGTCCCCTCACCTTGGCCTCCCAAAGTGCTGGGATTACAGGCTTGAGCCACCGCACCCAGCCTGAAACTCTTCTTTGGGATTAAATCCTTAAAGGGAAGTCCCCAGTTGATTAATTAAAATAATAGCCATTTTACTTTTAACCTATATTGTCAGCAGGCTCAGATTGCTAACTGTTAAGTACTGCCTTGATATTTCATGGACTTGAAAGGCAAATATTACTAACTGTTCTCACCTCCTTCTCTATTTGGTTTCTGATATATTTTTCTCAACTATCCATGTATCTTTATGTGTTTATGATTTTATTTTAAGCTGTCTCAAGTCTTTTTCAGAAGTAGGCAAAGTATAAATAATAAATAAATAAGCCCAGTAGCTCAGCAAGCATTGGACTCCTACTCAATTCTTTGGAATTCTGGTTTGAAAGAACTCTGGTTTTCCCTCTTAATCTTGGTCCTCATCCTGCAATCTCTAAGGTGGAGTAAGGCGGTTCTGTCTCTGTCTTCTTCCTAATGCTGCTTTGTGACCCTCTGATAATTTTTGTCACAGGGTCTAGATTATACTTTAGTATTTGGACCTAATAGCTAATTTCCTTGGTCAGGCTGTCTTTGAGGGACTTATAAAGCTAAAATTGATACAGGCAGCCCATGTCAGATCAGTGGGGAGACTGCCAGTAGTTGCCGCCATCATACTGATGTGCAGCTTTTGTGTTGGTGGTTCTAGGTGTCGGCAGTGGTTGGGCATAATGTGGTGTGCATGAAAAGATAGGAGTGCCCACCGAGCCTCTTTCTAAGCCTGGGCTCAAGTGTCTTGTTCTTCCTGCCTCTGAACTTCATTCTTCTGGGCTGATATTGAGAACTTTTTAGTCTAGAAACTATACACCAGGGTTTTTCAACACTGCTACCATAAATCCTTCTTGGATTTTGTTTGCCAATAGCCACAGACACCACTCCTAGCTGTTTCAAAGAGAATGTGTGTATAAGCCTCCTTCTCAAGGTAAAATTTTAAAATCTTTTCAGATGCTGAAGAAGGAAGAAGCAATTCCATGGCCTGGAACTTTAGCGATTGTTCATTCCTATATTGCCTACAAAGCAGGTAAAGAATTATCCATACCCCTTTTTGTAAGCCTCCCCTTGTTTGAAAAAGCAAAAGAACTGGAAGGCAGTATTTGTTTAATTTTCAAAAGGAAATTTAAAGTTGAAAGTGAAAACCTTTTATTGAATGAAATGGAAAATATGTGTAGCACTTCCTTGGGGAGAAAGAATGAGAAGTGATATCTTATGAAGCCAGGGCCAAGCCACTGACAGTTTTCTTCGTAGGCCTACACACAGAAAAAGGCAGAGTCCAGGTTTACAGGTTCTGTGCACTGGCTCACTTCTTTGGTAAGCATGCTGACATCTCAAAGAATTGTTAAAAACTGGTTTGCTTGTTTTGTTTTTTAGCGAAAGAAGAAGAGAAACAGAAGTTACTTAAATGGAGTTCAGATTTAAAACAAGAACGAGAACAACTAGAGCAAAAGGTGAAACAGCTCAGCAATTCTATAAGTGTAAGTAAACCTCACGCTTTCAGCAGTAGAGACACAGGTGCATAGATGCAGATCTTTCCATGTGTGTAACAGTTCATGTGGACCCAAAGCTGTGCCCGCCCCTGTTCGTTAATGTGATGAGCACATGCAAAATTTGCCTTCCAGTTAGAGTTCGGCCCTCTGGTACAGGTGGCCAGTGGCATATGGTACCTTACCCAAGCTCTGGAACATCCTCTTGGCTTTAATCTGAGAGAGTTTTTCAGTTTCCAGGCTGAAGAGATGAAGTAACAGCCCCAGCAGTGTAGCCACTACCCTGCATACTCCTGAGAGTGTTTGGGAGGAGCGTCGAGCCTCACCTGACGCTAACTGAGCAGGCACAGACCAGGTGCCCTTATGTGATTCTTTCCAGTCACCTGAGCCAGTGGGTCCTTCTCTCAATCCCTTTCTGCCACATGGCACTGATTGCATTGCCCAGTTCCCCTGAGCAGTGTGAGGAAGAGGGGTTTTTAGAGACCAGTACTGCCTAACTCCGCCTGTCCAGGTGCAAAAGACGATTGTATTTGCAGCAAGGGGACAGAGGCTCCTCCTAGGCAAGGAACCAGTGTTCTTTTTCGTTGAGTAGGTCATCCTTGTTGGAGTAAGGTGACCTCAGCCTTCACAGACACCAGTGGTGGCAGTTGAACTGTCCCACTCACCTGCTTTCTCCTTCTCACCGTACCTACCCACAGCATGCAGACTTACCATATCTTTACCTGCCTAAAACAGAAGCCAGCAGGTGTGGTAGGCTGAGGATAAAAGGGCAAAAGACCAAGCAAAAGGCATTCTGTCGACTGCAGCCCTTTGGCCTTGGGGCTATCTTAGATTCTCCTAAGTGTCACTGGCCCGCCTTCTAAATTCCTGCTGACCGAATGACCTTCAAGCATGCCCTCAGAGTGAATACAGATATCCCTGGCTCATTTCCTACCTTGGAGAGCTCAGTCTAGTCCTGAAGATAACCACTAGGTTGTCAGAGGCATTTCGGAACCTGCCTAAACCAGCTCCAGGGCAGCTGGGGGGACTTTTTAAAATAGCATATGTTTCTTAGTATTCTAGTTGTTGTGCTTGGTTGTGAGTGCTAGTGCTTTTGTGTGCATGCTCCCTACGCCACCCGCCCTGTTCCTTAGGTAGTAGCCACCCATTCCACTGGGAGCAGACCAACCGGTGGGGACTCTTTCACCTGGACAGAGAGGGGACTACTTCAGGGCTGCCAGGCCTGCTAGAAAAGCAGGGGGTTCAGTGCCACCGCCCTTCTCGTTTGCTGCAGAAATGCATGGAAATGAAGAACACCATCCTGGCCCGGCAGAAGGAGATGCACAGCTCCCTGGAGAAGGTAAAACAGCTGATTCGCCTCATCCACGGCATCGACCTCTCCAAACCTGTAGACTCTGAGGCCACTGTGGGGGCCATCTCCAACGGCCCGGACTGCACCCCCCCTGCCAACGCCACCACCTCCACGCCGGCCCCTTCCCCCTCCTCCCAGAGTTGCACAGTGAACTGTAACCCCGGGGAAGAGACTAAATAACAGAGTTCCTCTAGGAGAAGCCACAGGATCCCAGTGGCAAGGAGGGCAAAACACTGAAGACTCTAGAAAGGCAAAGCCGGATTTCTTCTGAAAAGTGCAGAATTCTTTTGGTTCTTTGGTTCCAGAGAGAGAGAAGATGCTTGTGCCAGGTGGCACCAGAGTTTGCCAATTGATCCTTCTTATTCTGTGTGTACATGCAAAGATTGGACCATGTTACATGAAATAGTGCCAGCTGGAGGTTCTTTGCCAGCACCATGCCAAGTGAAATAATATATTTACTCTCTCTATTATACACCAGTGTGTGCCTGCAGCAGCCTCCACAGCCACGATGGGTTTGTTTCTGTTTTCTTGGGTGGGGAGCAGGGACGGGCGGAGGGAGGAGAGCAGGTTTCAGATCCTTACTTGCCGAGCCGTTTGTTGAGGTAGAGAAGACAAGTCCAAAGAATGTGTGGGCTTTCCTGTTTCTAAACTCTCACTACTATAAAACCAAAAAAAGGAATTGAGATTTAACCAACCCCAGTGCCCAGAAGAGGGAAGGGGAGTGGCTGGGAGGGAGCAGGGGGTGGGAAGGTAGATTAAATAAGCAGTATTTCACACTGTCGGGAGGAGCCTAGTGCGAGGGGAGCTGGACACCAGGAACAGCCAGTAGGGTCTTCTCCCGAGCGCTCCCTCCCGCCGGGTCCCCCCACCGCTCCCGAAGCCTCGCGGTCCGCTCTTTCCCTGCTTGGTGAATCGCGCATCCTCATGGTGATCCCGTTCTGTCTCCTCTCCAAGAACAAGCAGAGCCCGGGGCGCTGGCCCTTGCCTGAGGCAGGGAAGAAGGGTGTGTGTGTCCCGGAAGGAAAAAAGGTGGATCAGTGATTTTACTTGAAAACAAGCTCCATCCCTTTTCTATATTTATAAGAAGAGAAGATCCTGAGCGAAGCAGCGCGCGACCCAGGTGTGTGTGAAGTGAATGGAGACGTTTCTTTTCTCTTTTTTTAATTTTTGTTTCTGTTATTTTTTTTCGTTAAAGGAAGTTTTATTTTATTGTTCATTTTACTTTCTTGGTAACAAAAACTAAAATAAGGAATAGAAAAGCTGTTTTTCAGACTGACAGTCCAGTTAAGGGTAGTCGAGACCTTGCATGGTAGAGTAGGAATCATAGTGTCAGTGAGGTCCAGTGAGTCTTTGTGAGTCCTTGTGTCATCGTTTGGGCACTGTTTTTTATGCAAGGGCAAAAAAATCTTTGTATCTGGGGAAAACAACAACAACTTTTTTTTAAATTAAAAAGGAAAATAAAAGATACTGAGGTCTTCCTAGTGTTACTTAAATTAAGATCAAGGTAAGAAACATTGTAAAAAAAATTACAAAAGTGCTATTTGTTTCCTAAAAACAGTGATTTCTATTAAAAAGGTGTCAGAACTGGAGAAAATGCTGTGTAGTTATAATTTTTTAGCACAGAACCTGCTGATCACGATGACGTTTTGCTGCGTGTGTGTCTCCAGACCAGTGGGCCGGTCTCCGTGAAGGGCAGGGGCGGGGCTCCCCACTGTTCTCTCCTCCTCAGAAAGGACCGTCCTCTCTTTTTGGTGCAGGGATCTTGTCTTGCATTCTTGAAGCCCAGGTGGAGTGTGGATGGTACCAGGGCCCTTCCCTGTGGCCTCCTCAGATTTTGCTAGAGCGAAAGGCTGGTGCCTAAGATCCTTTCCTTTGGTGCTGCTCTTGGTCTTTCAGCCACCAGCATTACGAGTGCCTGGGAGATGCGTCTAGGGAAGTGGCCCGTGGAGCTCAGTGGTGCCCATGCACCCGGCCTTGGCGGGGAGGGCGCAGTTGCGGGCTGGCTGCATCAGCCCTTGGTGCTTAGAACGAACCCAGGAGTGAGCTGTCTTGAGGGTACGTGGTATCTCTAAGACAGAGAGTCCAGGGTAGACTTTGCTGTTTTGCCTTTGAAGAGAGAAGTCTGAAGCTCCAGCCACTTTCTCTGCCTGCTGGCTCCAGGCACCAGAGATGGAATTTACACTACTCCGCCCACACAGAAGCTTCCCGAATGACCTTTGGCTAGAATTGCTGTGCGTGGCTTGGCCTACAGTGGTCTCTCCTCGAGAAAACCAGGGTTCTGAAAGGCTCAGACCGTTTCCCTCATCTTGCCTTGTGGGTAATAAATTGTGTCAGATGTGTGCTCTCGCCAGGGACCTTTGCCCATTGTGTGCCCCTGGCTGATGGGAGGGAGGCCGAGCCTCTGTATGCTGGCCCCATCGGAGTGTCTCCCCAGGGCCACTCCAGGCCCCAGTATTGGTCAGAGTCTGGAAGTGGCGGGAAAGGTCCCATTAGCTTCTCTCTTACCCATTGAGGCCCAGAGAGGCAAAAATCTTGAAAGCAAACACAGCAGGGAGGAGATGCTTCTTAAGCTAAATCTTCCTTGTCCGTATCCATTCACCTTCCCGTGGACGTCAGAAGCAGGAATCCAGTTTGGCGGCACAGGCCGCTAGAGTGAAGTCCTGGCTGCTCGGTTGGTTGAGGGAGAAAGAGAAGGACCCTTTTTTCTCGTTCAGAAACCAAGGTGCTACGTCTAGTCAGGGAGCTTTGGAGATGCCTGGACTTGTTGGAGGAATCATTGGCGGAGGATCCGAGACCAGCGGCAGGCAGCCTGCCCTGTCTGTGAGCTCTCCCCCTTAACTTGTCTGGGCCCATAGGCCAGGGCTGCCACACAATACCTATCTTTTCTTGAAAGAGACTGGGAAGCCATCTTCATTAGAGGCCTTTGCTGGGAGAGGAGCTGCCCCAGGAGTCTTGCTTGAGTGGGGGACAGGGCTAGGTACTTGACCGCTGTTTTGCCTGCTGCTCTGGGCTGTGTTGACTAATTCTGACCTCAACCTAAAAGCTGGAGTGTGGATTCCTTCTGATGTTCAGATACGAGCTGTTTTGCGAGTCGGCTAGTATAGAATACAGGACATAGCCCTGCCCCTCGAACCTACCTTCTGGACTCAAAATTCCAAAACACTGCTTTACTGTAAAGAGGCTTGTGTCACTCAACCTCCTTTTCCTTCACTGTTTCCCCAGACCTGTGGGTGCCTGTGACTACCTGAGACATGTACTCATGACACCGCCCATCTGAGCTGCCTCCACTTGCTTCTTTCTTCTCCCTTCGGCTACCCAGATCTTAGCCTCTCTGACAGCCACTTACCTGAGACCAGCCGGCTTTCCGGTGGCTTCAGAGAGCAGGGCGCGGGTGCCCACTGGGTGTGGCCTGGGAGTCCCCTTGTCAGTCCCCCTCAGGTGCCGTGCGCCGGGGGCAGTGAGGTCATGCTGTTGTCATCTCCAGCTCTTGCCAGAATCCCTGCCTGCAGGCCCCTTTTCTTTGAGGGAGCCTGCTGGGTCTTGTCTCACCTGCGCTGAACTCATCCAGGGTTCTCGTTTCTTCCTTCCTTATCAGGCCCTTTGAGGCAAGCCTGCTGGTTGTCCCTGACAGGAGGCCCAGCTAGGGGCAGTCCCTGGTGGGGCCTTACCTGGGCGGGGCCTGCCTTGAGAGCCCGCAACAAGGCCCAGGAAGCCTCTGCCTGGCACCACCGAGTGCCTGGTTCCCATGCAGGGCCTGCCCGTCCTTGCTGCTTCTTGGCTCCGGCCTGATGGGCGGTGTGAAGGGGTGCAGTGGCACATGGCTCTTCCTGGGAGGCCGGCTGTTCACAGCTCGCTTCCATCTCCACGTGCACACCTCTCTGACACATCTTTCTTGGGGCCATCAGAGCCTCTTGGGCTCTCACCTCCAGCTTTCCAGCTCATGCACTCTTCTTAATCTTCCTCCCTTCATTCCCTTCTAGGGTGTGGGCCTTCATATGTGTCTAAAGGGCTGTGTTTAGGAGACTTTTGCCCAGGGGCAGAGGGCTCTTAGGGGAGGAGGATGGATGGTGGCCAGGTGCACGTCCAGGCCCTGGCTTCTCCAGATGTCTGGCTTCTGTTGGCTGGAGGCAGCTTTGCTCTGAGGAAATGTCTGTGGACCTCACCCCCACCCCCCAGCAGGTACCCGTGGCAGGAAGCAGGAGCCCCTTCTCACCCTGACTTAGACCTGTCCTTTGTGTCAGCTCCTCTCCAGGAAGGGAGTAGGTGGCCCCTGGGAAGAGTCCTCTGGCCCTCCCGCTAGAGTGGGGCAGGGGAAGTGCCAGGGGATACCCTCCAGAGAGCTGGGGTAAAAACTCCGAAACACAGCCAGAGGGTAGGCAGGGCACACAGATTCCGCTTGGCATCCCCCCAGACCCTTCCTCCCCAGGACTCCACCAACCCCCACGGCGGCCTTTGGCCCTCACCTCTCCCCGGCGTTGCTGGTCCTCAGCCCAGGGCGAGCTGCGGTCAGGCAGGGTGGGACGGGCAGGCCAGAGGTCAGCAAGCTCCGAGCAGAGAAGAGCCAGCCAGACCCCAGTCCTGTCTCTTGTCCATGCCCTTTGTGATTTCAGTCTTGGTAGAACTTGTATTTGGAGTTTTGTGCTTCAAAGTTTTTGTTTTTGTTCGTTTGGTTTTTGTTTTGAGGGGGTGGGGGGGATACAGAGCATCTGATCAATTTGTATTTATTTATTTTAACATTTTACTAAATAAAGCCAAATAAAGTCTCCCAGCCTCATGGTGTTGGGTTTGGGGCAGGGGCGGGAGGGGAAGACACACTCCAGTCCCAGCCACTGCCCTCCCTGGACTCCTGCTGTCGGGGAACAAGGGCCCAGGCCCTTCCGTGACTCCAGCCAGACTTGGCACCTCCCCTGCTCACCGGTGCCCTTACACCCCAGGGAGCCCTTGGTCTGTCAAACCAGGAGAAACAGGAAGAGAGTTTTGTAGAACTTTAATTATGAAAAAGGGATGCGTAATTAAAGATGGGGGAGCCAGCCCCAAACCGGCTGGAGCAGGAGGCCAGATCCCAGCCATAGAATAGCAGCAAGGGAAGGACCTCACGCCCGGATACTCTACCCCCAGCCCTCTCCAAAGACTTTAAGTAAATTTAACAGCAGTGATGGTGGGAGGGCTGGTGGAGTGGCAGGGTCACTCCAGTATCTGCAGGGGTGCACGAGCGCTAAGGAGGGGCAGGGGTGAGTCTGCACAAGCCCACCCTCAGAAGCTTCAGGCAGGGCTCCGGGGCTGCTGCAGGGCTGTGAGGTATTTGAGGGCGGCAGCCCCATAGTGACGTGACAGATCCTGGTGGAACTCGTCCTTGAGGGCCTGGAGGCAATCACGGTAGGAGGAGCTGGAGCGGAAGCGGGAGATGTCCAGGCTTGGCGCATGGGGCAGGTGGATGGCGAAGGCCTCGGGCAGCACCAGGAGCTCGTATTCCTGCAGGGCGGGCACAGGGACAACGGCTGTGGGCTTGTCTGGCTCTAGGAAGATGCAGCTCCGAGAGCCGCCTGCTCTGCAGCCCCTGAGAGCTTAAGCGCGGCCAAAGGCCGACAATTCTACTCCTGCAGAGGGGGGAGGTTTCTAATAGGACTGCCTAATGGTGTGGGCCACCACCCAGAGGTGTAGTGCATTTCCTGGGCCTGGAGGCAGCAAGGACCCTCCTCACCTGTGCATCCAGCTCCACGATGTGGGCCACCTTGTTCCAGCCGAAGCCCACAAAGCGAGGGTCATAGCGGGGACAGTCTCGCGGCACCACCACGTAGGGCTCATAGTCGGCCGCCCACTGCACACGGTACGGGGCCTGCGCCA
>NW_007098061.1:163803-167703 GCF_000164805.1 Carlito syrichta | reverse complement strand
CGGAGTCCAGCAGGGCCAACAGCTCCGTCTTGGAACTGGGAAAGCTAAAGCGATAGTGCAGGGTCTCGAACGCCGGCACCACCAGAGCGGCCTTGCGCCGGCTGCCCAGCTCCAGCTGCTCGATGGAGGCCCTGAGGAGGAGCGGCTGTGAGCAGGATGGACGAGCATGGCCTCCGCCTCCAGGGCTGGGCCCCGTGGTGCTCACCAGCGCACTGGCCGCAGGACCCGACTTCCAAAGGCCCTGATGACAGGTGGACAGGAGACAGAGGGCAGCTGCCGTTGAGGCAGGCCCCGGCCTCCCTCATGCTCTACGGCAGCCCTAATGCAAACCTCGTCCCGCAGGGGACACTGAGGCCCGGGAAGGGGCAAGGGCCATGCCGGCCTCAGCTCCTGCAGGTGCCCCGCCCACATCCGCCCCACCCTCTCCCCCCAGGCCCACCTGAGGTAGTCGTAGAGGGAGTAGGCAGGCAGGAAGTCAATGTCACTGAGGAAGACGTAAGGTGTGAGGGCCTGGGCCAAGGCCACGTTGCGGAGCTGGTTGACAGGGTGGAGAGGGCCCTCCCGGTACACCACGTGGTAGGCCACGTCCTGCCGGGCAGAGAGCACCGGCGAAGCCTCAACGAAGCGCAGGAACCGCTGGGCCTCTGCGTCGGTCAGGTACAAGGCCAGGCTCATGGGGCCCGGCCAGTGCCCGCACAGGGCTTCCAGCATCTGCAGCCTGGGGGAGAAAGAGGTCAGCCCCACTTGGCCCCTTTTGAACACGGGCGTCCAGCAAGGACTGGAAAAAACCCCCTCAAAGTAAGCTGCTGCCGACAGCCCCCCAAGTGACAACACACATCCCAAGCACGTTTTGAGCTGATCTGATGAACCTTCACAATGACCTCCCCAGGTGGATACTGTCTCGTGAGACAACTCAGATGAGAAAACGAAGGGCCAGAGATGCTAAGACTTGCCCATGGTCCCACGCATCTGAAGGACTCCCATGCCCAAGTGCTTTCCACCACAGCCGATGTCTCCGACTTCTGGAATGCCTCAAGGGACAGGCAGCTCACTACCACAGCACCGGGCTACCAGATGAAACCTCCTTTCAGAAACGTCCTGTCCCAGCCCATGCCATCCTCCCTAGGGCTGACCCTCACCGGTCCATGGACAGCTGGGCCACCAGCGTGACGTCATGGGGCCGGGGGGGTGGCGGCTTGTGGGGCAGGAAGGTGATGTGCACACGGTGCCTAGTGAGCTGCTGCTGCCGGAACTCGAAGCAGGCATCCTCTTTGTCAAGCTGTGCCAGGGCCCGCTGCGATGGAGGGGGCAGGGCCAGGGCTGAGGCCGGGCGACAAGTCCCTGAGAAGAGGCTGGGTCCCACCAGCGCAGGGAGTGGCAGGACACCCCCAGGCAAGGGAAAGCAGCTCCCCCTCACCCGCTCGGCCCCAGGTGGGGGCTGGCTGGGGCAGCCGAAGAGCTCTCTCCGCAGCAGGTTCCCGTCGTACTCCAGGAAGGTCAGGTGGACATTGCGGAAGAAATCTGCATGCTTGTTCTTCACTCGCAGCTTCTTTGGCGAGTTCCAGTGGATCACCTGGGACCCGGGACCATGTCAACCTGTGGGAGCAGGGAGCAGGAGTTCCCGTTCTTGGCCCGCCGCCACCAGGCGGCCTCCCGTCCTGCTCACCTTGAGGTCAGATGCCTCGGCGTAGCAGCGCTCGGCCAGCGTGTGGTCCGACAGCTGCACGTTCCAGACACAGGGCAGGGGCTGCACCAGGGCCGGGCGCTCCTTGATCACAGCGTTGAAGATGTCCTGGGCACAGAGAGCCATCACACCTCAGCCTCTAGCCTGCAAACTGTGTCCCTCCCCCACATCCCTGCCAAGATGTCCCCGGACCTGGTCCGCCAGCGAGGTGGCCGGCAGGGTGAGGAGCTCCCGCCTGGCCGTCAGTCTCCACATCTGCTCCCAGCCCGCCTGCCGGAGCCGGTCCAGCTGCAGCAAGATCACACCTGCCAGCGGAGAGAGGTCGTCATGCCCACCGGGGGCTGCCAGCTCCTGGGACCACAGTCACAAAGGCGGCTTTGAATGCTTCGTTTTTTTACTTATTGATATTTGCTGGCTGTTCAGACATGATCTTGGCATTACTCCTGTCAGCAGTCCTCTTGGTGACCAGGAGGTGCTCTATGCCACCCAGCCCCCAGAGCCGCTCCGCGGCCTTCTCACACTTGGTGATCCTAGGGCTGTGAAAATCGTGCCCATTTAATGGATGAGAAAACTGAGGCTCAGAGGGACCAAGTGAGTTTTAGCCAAAGTCATCCGGCACATACAGCCAAGGTTGGAATTGTTTTCTGCTCTTTGACTAGTGCTCTTTCTGTAGCACTACTCTTCCTGGGGAGGCCTCTTAGCATTCCCTGCCTGCCCAGCTCCTGAGGCCCGAGGACCAGCGGCCCACACTCCCCACCTCCCCCTACAACAGTCCCCACCTGTATTGAAACCCCGGCCCAATGCAGGCCAGGGCCTGTGATTCTTCCAGAGGTTGCCCAGGTACCAGTCGCTCTGGTTTTCCACGAGACCGACCACCTGCTCGTCTGTGAGGAAAGGGCACGAGGAAGCTGCCATAGGACCAGGGCTCAGGGCTAATAGGCACGGGGGATCCTGGGGCAGGCCGGAGAGTGGGGCTGGCCAGGGCAGAGTCCCAGGCCTCTCACCAGAAAAGTGAGCAAAGAGTGCCCAGAGCTCTGCGATGTCGGAGGCAAAGGTGACATCTGTGTCCAGCACAATGACTCGGGCCAGGCTGGGAGGCAGGACGCCGGGCAGCACTAGCTTCATCAGCCCATAGAGGCCAGAGTAGTGTGTGTTGGGGATCCAGGACACCTGGGGCTGCAGGTGGAAGGGCAGGGCATGAGCTGGCTGGGGGGACTATGAGTGCCAGAACGTATACGCAGTGACACCGTGGGGATAAGGGGTGAACCCCCAGAAGAGCAAGGAGTCTGAGCTGCAGCAGGTGTGATGGGAATGGGAGTTTTCCTCCCCCACCCTGCCGTCCTGGGAGGAATGAGAGGGAGGGGCACAGCCAGGCAGGGGCAAGGTAGGGTTGGGGCTCCTGCCTTGAGCTTATCGGCATCATAAAAGCTGACATGGACAGCGGGCACCATCCATGTGTGGAAGAGCATCTCCAGGATGTTTCTGGCCACAGTGTCAGTCACCAGGTGGAGGTGCAACGGATTTTTCCTTTTAGGTGGGCAGAGAGGAAGCCTGAGAGGGCCTAGCAGGAACACGGGATAGCCCTCTACCTCGGGGGCTGGGCAGTGGAAACACCATCTGCAAAGAGCTCTCCCCTGCCGTCTCAGAACACCGTGTGTGTGTGTGTGTGTGTGTGTGTGTGTGTGTCTGTGTCTCACAGTCTCACTCTGTCGCCTAGGCTGGAGTGTAGCGGCATGATCACGGCTCACAGCTCACCACAGCCTTGACCTCCTGGGCTCAAGGGATCCTCCGCCTCGGCCTCCCAAAGTGGGATTACAGGTGATGAGCCACCACGCCTGGCTAACTTCTTTATTTTTTGTAGAGACGAGGCCTCCCTATGTTGCCCAGGCTAGTCTTGAACTCCTTGGCTCAAGCGATCCGCCCACCTCGGCATTCCCAAGTGCTGGGATTACCGGCGTGAGCCAGCACACCCTGGCAAAGACAATCTCCCAATCACCCTTCGGGGAGGACGGCCCCCCCCGCCATGTCGCAGAGGAGGAGGCCGAGACCCTGAGGCCCCGCGAGGTGCCTGGCCCCTTTCTCACCCCTGAGCCTCCACCGCCGACGCCCGGCTTTACCTGTAGAAGAGCATGGACTTCACCAGGGTGGCGGCCTCCCGGCTGGAGTTGTGTCCCGCACACACGAGGGCCACGTGCAGGAGCTGGGGAGGGGCGCTC
>NW_007098061.1:159002-162726 GCF_000164805.1 Carlito syrichta | reverse complement strand
CGCCGGCGATCCCGCCCCCTGTCTAGCCTCGCGATTGCGCCCGGCGCCCCGGCCGGGAACCTGCTCCCCCGTGTCCCCACAGCAGCCCGGGAGGGGGTGGTGGGCGCTCTGGACCGTGGACAGGAACGGCGACGGCTCGCAGGGCTCACGCTGCGCGCCAGGCCCCGTGTAAGGCGTGACAACCCGCCTCTCGGTTAATCTTCACACCAGCTCTGAGGCGTCTTTGCTCCCCTCTCTCTCTGATAAGGGACCTGGTGGAACACCCTCAGCCCCCGGTCTCAGGCAGCCCTTCTCATGCCCCTTCCCCAGGGTCCTGCTGAGGAAACAGCTCTCTTGCCCTCGCTCCGGAAGGGTCTCCCGCCCCAGGACTTGCCCTTGATGTCTCTTCTGCCCGGCAGCAGGTCCTCCCAGGGCTGGCTAGCACTCATGGAAAGTTCAAGCTGTTGATCGCCTGTCTCCCTGCTAGAATGTAAGCTGCTCCCAGCCTGGGACCTTGTCTGTCTTGCGCCGGGCTGCGTCCCCAGTGGTCAGTCGGCCCACACAGCCCGAGTGCTGGGAATGTGCTCGAAGTGGATGAGAGTGAGCACCTGCCCGCCTGCGACTTGGAAAGGGGCTGTGTCCTTTAGCCCAACGCCTGGCTACACAAAGTGAGGCGAACCCAAAAGAAGCTGTGGAAAAACAGCCCTGCCTGAAACCCCCAAGTCCGCTGGGCTGTGAGGCCAGGAGGCCTTTCTCTGGGAGATGGAGAAGGTCAGGCTTTGGGTCTTTGGGAGGCCAGGGATAGTGGTTGCTATGGAGACTGATGGTGGCGCCTTGTACATCTGGGGGCTGAGAAGAGATGGGTGATGCAGGGGCCACCCAGGCAGCTCAGGGCTTCCAGCTCCCCTGATCTTCATCGCTAGCCTGTAGCTGGGATGGGGTGCGGGATTTCCTCCCCAA
The DNA here is from genome assembly GCF_000164805.1 of Carlito syrichta. NCBI lineage: Eukaryota > Metazoa > Chordata > Mammalia > Primates > Tarsiidae > Carlito > Carlito syrichta. The sequence goes on along the minus strand of NW_007098061.1, from coordinate 161,787 downwards.
GATCCTCAAGAGACCGATTGTGGGGGTTAAACATGCGGGACCCATAGGGGTTGGCCCACGAGAAGTCGTCAATAAAGGGGCAGGGGGAGTTAGTGGGGGAAGGAAGCTGGGTCTGCAGAGCTTACTGTGATGCCTCCTAATGCCATACCCTCCTCTCACTCAACCTCACCACTCAGGGGAAACAAGTGCTGAGATGCTCACTGGGCCTCCCAGGGGTTGTCCTGGGGGAATGAAGGGGAAAGGGAAATGGGTACAGGCACATGAAAGTGGGTTGTTCCTCTGGGTATGTGACCCAGTCTGACCCAGCTCTGCCCAGGATCTTGCTGTGACCTTAGACCACCCAGGCCTCCTCTCTGGGCCTCTGAGGTCCTCGTCTGCACCTGTTGAACCAATCTCTCTTCCCTGTGACCTGGGGCAGACTGAAGGAGGGAGAGCCCAGTCCACCCTGACAAGAGCCATCCCAGTCCAGCCAGGTGGCCAGGTCCAGGCAGGGGGCCAAGGAGCAGGGAGGGGCCACCCTGGGGACCTCCATACACACGGCCACTCTTTGTCTCTGGAACCTAATCAGGCTTGGGATCTAGAAAGGAAGTTCAGGCAACCTGGAGGGAGGGAGGAGAAACTGGCTCCAGGCCCAGCCTCTCATATTCCATCCTGGGGACGCTGTCCCGTCCTCCATGCCTCTCTCTCCTTCCCAAAAGCACAGGACCACCAGCCCTGGAAGTGCTGAAAAACAAAACAAAACAAAAAACCTCACATTCCCACTCCCTACTCTCCACCGGCTGCAGAGGGAGGTCTGGAGGAGTGGCCACTGATGAGGTTTGGGGAACAAGTTCACTAAGGTGGTGGGACTGAGGGGGAGAGAAAGAACCCCACCTCGAATGCCCTAATCCCAGTTGCTAACTTGCCTCATGCCCAAGGATTCTCAGCAGGACACTGCTCTTGCTGGGCGGTCGGTAGGAGAGAGGGTACTGCCACCGCAGGCCCGAACTGTGGACCGTTTGGCCAGTGCCTTGCTGTGTCACCTGGGACACGTCCGTTGCCATCCTTGGGCTTCTAATTTCCCATTTGTGAACAGGAGTAGGGTGAAAGAGCCTGGCACCCAGGGGTGGACCGAAGTGATGTTGACGATACCTGCGGCCCCCTCCTCTGTCTCCAAGACGTTTGCCTCTCCTGAGGCCCCGGACACCTCCCTAGGTCTTCGTTCCTTGGGTGAGGAGGGAGGGCGGCTCTAATTCCCCACCTGATATAAAAGAAAACTAAGCTGGTGGAGGATGGAGGGAGGGAGTGAAAGGAAAGGTTGGGGTCTACAGGTGAGGTGTGATGCCTGAAACGCCTAGACTCTGCGGTCAGGCTAGACCAGGATTCGAATTCTGACCGAGCGTTCTCAAGCAGATCTGGAGATAACAGCCGGTGGAGCGGCTTGGGCAAAACAACGTATTAGCATTGCCCGCCTACCATACCTCGGCGGGCTCCCGCCCCAGCGGCACGAGCCCCGCCCTGCCACGCCCCCTCGCCGCAGCCAATCAGCGGCGGCCTCCAGGCCCGCCTGCCCTCTCCATGGGCCGCTGGTTGCGGCCACCCCTTCGAGGGAGGCGGCTCGCTTTGGGAAAGGATCCCGGGAGTCGCCCCGTCCCCTGGGCGCAGCTGAGGCCCTGGAGGCGTTCGCGAGGGCCGGAGAGCGCTCTGCGAGGGACCCCGAGTTGAAGAGCCAGTCTGCCCCCGAGCCTTTCTAAGATAGGGAGACCCGAGGTCCCCAGAGCCGAGGGAAGCCCCGGCCAAGGCTTTCTCCGTGCAGGTGGGGGTGCAGGTGACACAGCCCGTGCGGGAGCAGGGCCCGATGCCGAGCACTAACTGCTGGCTAGGGGATAGAGACGGCATTGGGAGGCTGGACTCCTCACTGCCTGCGCTTCCCCGGCACTGCCTCTGGTGGGGCAGCGGAGACAGGGCAACTGGCCTAGCGCGCGCCTGCTGAGACACGGGCCGCCCGTCTTAGACGCGCCACGCGCCACCCCCAAGTCGATAACGAGGCTCCTTTGGTAAAGGGCGTGTTACTTCCCAGTGCTTTTTTTTTTTTTTTGAGTTGGAGTCTCCCTCGGTCGCCCAGACTGGAGTGCAGTGGCCGCTCCCGGCCACCGCAGCCTCGACCCGCTGGGCTCCGGCGATCCTTCCGTCTCTCAGCCTTCCGAGGAGCCGGAACTACAGGCGCGCGCTACCACGCCCGGCTAATTTTTTTTTTTATTATTGTAGAGATGAGGTGTCACCAAGTTGCCCAGGCGGGTCTCGAACCTTCGGGCTCAGGCAATCCACTCACCGCAGCCTCCCAAGGATTACAGGCTGAGCCACCGAGCCCGGCTACTTCCCCGTCCTTTAAAATCCGGTAGCCCCTCCCCGTTCGAGCCTCTCGACGTTCTATTGGAAAGGCTCAGGGATCCGGCCCCCTTCTCTAGGATGAATTGCTCAGGCTGCCGCCGAGCTTTCCCGGAGCGTTAACTGCGCGGGCGCAAGGGCCGCCAACCCAGAAAACGGAAGAGCTGGGTCCCGGCGGCGTCGGGCCGTTCGGGGCGGAGAGTGCGTCAACCAATGGCCTGAAGGAGTAGGGAGGGCGGGTTCAGGCCCGCTAAGCACCGCCCGAGTGGGAGGTGATTCAGGAGATGCGGCGGGAGGTGGTTCCGCGGCTCTTCAAGTCACCCTCCTTCGCGTCCGCGGAAGTTGAGCGGCCGGGAGGCGGGCCTAGGGCCGGAAGCCGGAAGGAGGGCGCAGGAAGCCGGGCGCCGCAGCCAGCCGT
>NW_007098061.1:143612-158982 GCF_000164805.1 Carlito syrichta | reverse complement strand
ATGTGACTCGACACCCGGCCGCCACGGCCCAGCTGGAGACGGCAGTACGAGGCCTCAGTTACCTGCTGGCAGGTGCCGCCCCGACCTTTGATCCGTTCCTTCGGGCCCTGACCTGTGACCCGGCGGCCCCCTTCCCTGCGGAGTAGGGTGGTGATGGCTGGGCTTGAGAAGTCCCGTCCAGGTTCCCGCAGGACGTAGGGCGGGGACGTTCGGGGACCCGCAGACGAACGGTGAGCCTCCCCCTGTGCCTTCTTCCCAGGTCGATTCGCCGATTCGCACGAGCTGTCAGAGCTGGGTGAGCCGGGCTCGGGGGTGGGCGAGGGGCGGCCTGGGCCCGGGAAAGCTTTCCAGAGTCGTGAGCGCCGCAGCCCGGTCCTGAGCTGCCTGTTAGATCGCCCTGGGCTACACCTGAATCAGACAGAGGTCTGCTGTCCGCTCTCTTGGGCCCTCCACGTCCCCCAGTCGAGAGACACGTCTGTGGACCTTGACTGAGTGTCCACTGCTGGTCAGGTGCTGTGCTGAGCGCCTTTCCCAATTAATCCTCCCTACAGTCGTCAGAGGCGGGTACTCTTGCTGTCCTCGCTGTCCAGTTAAGGGATAGAAGCTCAGTGAAGTTAGGGAACAGTCGCTGGTGACCCCAGAACCGAGATGCAAACGCAGATCTCCCAGGTTCCAGGGTTCCCGAGCTGTAACTGCAGGAGTATTTGCCCAGCGAGTACTGGAGGTGACAGCCCGGAAAGCATGAGCTGGGGTTTGAAAGGTGGAGATGGAGTAGACTCGCCGGGACAGGCTGCAGAGGGAGCAAAGGCCAGGCGGTGGGACCACACACTGTGACTGTTTCGATCCAACAGGCAGTTCTGGACAGCTCGGTGACCAGCGCTGTCAAGCAGGGCAGTGGCTGGCTTGTCACTGAGATGACCTGATCCTTTCACACAGGATCATATGGGGGGAGAGTGGGGTGTGAGGAAGCAGGTGGAAAGGCAGGTTGGATTCCACATAGGCCGTGGGTGTCTGAGCACAGCAGGTGACAGGTGATGCCTGCAGCTCTGGGGAGAAGGTAAGAGGGGAGGAGGCTGCAGAGCCAGCCTTTCAAGGCCACCCTCTCCCCCTCAGTGTACTCTGCCTCTAACCTGCTGGTGCTGCTCAATGACGGAATCCTACGAAAGGAACTTCGGAAAAAATTGCCTGTGGTGAGAATTCTGCCAGGAACGGAGGGCAGGAAACACAGGGACTCAGGAATGGAATGGAACCCCCAGCCCGTGTGTGCAGCATGTGCCATGCTCTCAGAGTAGGAGACATCCTGTGCCCTCATAAGGTGGGGAATGAAAGCATTAGTGTCCTCATCTCAGATAAACAGAGTTTCAGAGAGGTAGAGTTGGTGATTCCACTCAGCCGGTGAGTGATGGAGGTGGTATTTTGGCATTCAGGCCTACACAGGTAGGCACAAAAAACGACGATCTGCATCTGTCAGAGGAGCCCCCCAGGGGAGAGCCTGAGACTAGAGGGAGACGCCTGACCTCTTGGCCTGGGGCTCTTGCAGTCACTGTCCCAGCAGAAGCTGCTGACATGGCTGAGCGTGCTGGAGTGCGTGGAAGTGTTCATGGAGATGGGGGCCGCCAAGGTGTGGGGCGAAGTGGGCCGCTGGCTCGTCATCGCCCTCATCCAGCTGGCCAAGTAGGTGGGGACCGTGGAGGGCAGGACCTGGGTGGGCTAGTGCAGGCCAGCTGCACAGGTGGGGCTCAGCAGAGCACCCCGGCCCCTGCCCACTAGCCCCTCCCCTCCCCTGCCATACCCCCTGACCCAGGGCTGTGCTGCGGATGTTCCTGCTGCTCTGGTTCAAGGCTGGCCTCCAGACCTCACCCCCCATCGTCCCGCTGGACAGAGAGACCCAAGCACAGCCCCCGGGTGAGCCGCTGCCCTGCTGTGGAGTGGGGCGTGGGCCTCATTGGTGGCTTTAGGCCCAACCAGCATGAGTACGGTATTGTCTGTTTACGGAGCATGTCTGTCCCCCATCAACTCATATTGCTCTCATCACCCTATCTTCTACAGAGAAGGAAAAGATGAGGTTAGGGACAGAACTGGAACTTGAACTCAGGACTTCTGATGCCACAGTCCTTGTTTGCTCTTGTAGGCTGCAGGAAGAGGGGACGGCATCAGCAGGGGATAGGGGGATTGCCAGCCTCCTTTCTGGGCCTGGTTCTATATCAAGAGCCACAGCTGCAAGAGGCAGGGCACCTGGCAGATCTGTCTCCCTTCAGGGCTTTGGGCCCACCCCTTGTCAGCCTCTGGGCCTCACTCTCCTGACCTTGAGTGGGGCAGTTCTTTGTCTTTCACCATGGTCACGTTGAAAGCAAGGCCCCTATGGTGCTATGTTCCCCTGCCATAGGCTGGGTTCCTGGCAATCCTGGGTTCTTGGCTGGCTCTGGCCACAGGGATGCTGACCATACCCCAGGCCAGGGAGGATTGCAGGCGCTTCTCCCTGTGGACAGGTCCCGTGCCGACCACAGCCCCTGGCTGCAGCTTCCTTGACTCAGCTGCTGCCTTAGCATAAGCTCATCCATTCTCCCCGGAGTTGTCACTGCACGTGTGTTCTTTGTAGGCTCCACTGGAAGCCTGTCCCTCTGACAGTGTGACCTTCTGTCTGTCCCTGCTAGATGCTGACCACAGCCCTGGCGGCCTGGAGCAGTCATACGTGGGGAAGCGGTCAAACCGAGTGGTGCGAACCCTCCAGAACAGTAAGTGGGGGGTGCAGCTTAACCGGGCACCTGGGTGCTGAGGTCCGCTGGGGCCTGAGGGACTGGCTTCTGTCAGCAGTCACCTTCCCCTGCCCCAGCCTGTGCCTGGCTCCCTCACTGCAGCCCTTGTGTTCCAGCTCCGTCCCTGCACTCCAGGCACTGGGGAGCGCCCCAGAGGGAGGGACGGCAGCCGCAGCCCCATGAGGAGCTGAGCGTCACTCCTACACCCCTGGGGCTGCAGGAGACAATCGCAGAGTCCTTGTACATCGCGCGGCCTCTGCTGCACTGTATCCTTAGCATGGAGTAGGGCTGGCCCCGTGGGCTGGGGATCTGTGGGGGCGTGGGCCGAGCCAGGCTCCTATGCTGGAGACATCCTTGACGCCTTGGCCGTCAGTGCTCAGCCTGGGCCTGTGGGGTCAGCGGTCGTGGAAGCCCTGGCTCCTGTCTGGTGTTGTGGATGTGACCAGGTGAGCCTGGGCCTGCCCGGGGAGCTCCACTTTCCATGGGGCTTTCCGATAAGGCCTTTCCTCGCCCAGCCCAAGGCTCCTCCCCTCCCATGGGCCCAGATTCTGCCCCTGGCCCTGACGGTGTATCTCCTTCCTGCCCAGCCTTAGCCTCCTGAGCGACAGGAAGGGCCTGACCCGGAGGGAGCGGCTGGAGCTGCGGCGCCGGACCATCCTGCTTCTCTACTACTTGCTGCGCTCCCCATTCTATGACCGCTTTTCCGAGTAAGGACCAGCCCCTACCGAACGGCCGGGCCTGCCCTCAGCCAGGGAGAGGGCGGGGAAGTGGACGCTGGTGCCCCACCCCTGTTGCACCCTCCCTTCTCACCCTTCCCCCATCTAGGGTTCACTGAGCACCTGCTGTGTGCCGTCCAGGTGGCAGTCAGCAGATGCCAGCCCAGCCCCTCCCCCAGGGCTCTTGGGCCATCAGCCCATGCATGCATGAGCTTAAATTCTTGTTGGCAGGAGAGCCGCCAGGGCAGGACTGAGGGCGCTACAGGAGCCCCACAGGGACAGTGGCAAATGTGGGTGCCCCACAACCTCTAGCTCATTTCCTCATCTTTCTGCCAAATGATTTAGATCATCCCCACTTCTCAGAGAAGGCACTTGAGGTTCAAGGAGCCTGGGCAACTTAGAGACACTCAGCCAGCCATGGGCAGTGCTGGCTTCCAAACCATGTTCTCTCCTGGTCTGTTCCTGCTTTGTCCAGTCCCCACTCAGTCCCCATGAGAGTCTGGAGCTCCCAGCCCCAGCCACAAAGGGGCCTGCTGAGGTACTCAGGGCCAGGTCTCCGAAAGGCCTGCTGGGGTGAGGCTAGATCGCCTTCTGAGCAGTAGGTTGGAGGTCCACATATAGCAACTGGGGCTGTGAGACAGACGAGGCTCCTGGAACCCTCTCTGTCTGGGATTCAATACCTGCCTACACTGGTGTAGTAACTGAACTGCAGCTAACCTTACAGCCCCAGCCTCTGTGCTTCCTGGTAGGAAATGAGCTTGCATCCTGTCGAGGCCTACCTCAGCGACAGTAACTCGGGCAGTTCTTGCTGTTTTCAGATAAGTTTGAAAGCGTATATGGGCTTAAAGCCAAATCCTATTCCCTATTCAAGAGAAAACATTCCAGAGACCTACTCGTGTGGCCTGACCCTGCCCCCCACATGGCTAATGCTTCACAGAGGAGGCATCGCAGTCCAGGTGTGTCACTGCATGGAGTTCTGTGGCCACAGTCACTGCAGGCGTGGCTTCGGGCTGCACGACCTCTGGGTGGGCTTACTTTCCTGCTGACCGGAGCAGCCCAGCACCCTCAGAACAGTGACCCAAACTGAAAAAGGTCTAGAAATCTGCCCGAGAAATTCCTTGTTTTCCCACAGGACAGGGAAGCAAGAAACAGTGTCTGGAGGGGTCCCAGGGTGCAGTCTGAGCTCTTTGTGCCTCTTTTCCTCATCTGTACAATGGGAAGGATGAAATTTCCCCCATAGGGTTGTGGTAGGGTTAAGTGACTCATGTGATGGTGCCTGTTGTGTAGTAAGCACTTAACACGCATTATGTCTTGTCATTTCTCTTAGCACTGTCGTCAGCATCATTGTTTTCTCACCCCAGGGTCCGCTGTGGGAAACCCTCATCCTTTAAAAAACAGACTTGGGCCCCCGCCCCTTCCTGTGAGCCAAAGTGCCCCACCCCCAGCACTGTGTCCCCTCCCGGGGCCCCGACTACTCTTAGCATTGGTGTGTGAGGCTTCCGTGTGGCTCAGTGCTTCTGCCAGACCAGGGGCTTCTGAGGGCAGGGAACTGTGCTCCACACATGATCCTCTGGAAGCACTTCTTGGTGGATGTCAGTGGAAGGAAAGGAGAAGGAGCCGAGAGAAACAGGAGGGTGGCTGTGAGGTGCTGTGAGTACACGGCCAACTCGAAGCTGGGCTTCAGGCATCCCAGGGTGGCCTGGTAGGGCAGAGACCACAGTCAGGCCCAGAGGTCTGGCTCTTGTTCACCTGGCTCTATCTGAACTCCAGAAAGTCACCTTTTGTCATCTGGGATCCCTGCATTCAGTCCGGGGTCATCCACAGGGACCCCCACTCAGCCTGCTCCTGTTTTCCCTCCAGGGCCAGGATTCTCTTCCTGCTCCAACTGCTGGCCGACCACGTCCCCGGCATCGGCCTGGTCACAAGTAAGCAGGGGCCAGGGTGTGATGATTGCACAGTAAATTGCACTCATGGTCCCCTCTCCCTGCTTTCTGTCTGTGTCTTCTTGTAATCCGGTTCTTGGTACCATTGGGATCCGGAACCCAGAAGGCAGCGTTGGGTGGGGCAGCTCCTGGGCATGGGCCAGGGTAGCCTGTGAGGCCAGGAGTGGCTAGAAGGAGGGTGTCCCATGGTGGGGGACTGTTAGACCACATCCTCTGTGGTAGCCTTCTTCCAGCCACAGTATCCTGGAGCAATGCAGGACCATCCTCTGAGTGGGATCATGTGGCAGGGAAGAGGCCGGGCGGGCTTTGGGGAGTTCCCAGCTCAGGAAAGCCCCTGGGCTCAGGAAGAGTGTCTTGGCTCTGATGCAGGCCTGTCACTCCTATGCTGCACAAGCTGCTCTAGGCCTGGGGGGTCCTTGTCTGTCAGTGGGGCAGAGACCCCTGAGATGCTACCTCCCGAGGGGTGCGGTCAGAGAGCCAGCCAGGCTCCTGGCCACACAGGTGTGAGGAGCGCGTGGAGTCGGGCCCGGTTCTGACTTGTTCGTCTCTCCCTGCAGGACCGCTCATGGATTACTTGCCCACCTGGCAGAAAATTTATTTCTACAGTTGGGGCTGACAGACCTTCCGGGAGCGGGGCTTTGGGAGGGGCAGGACGGCAGGCTCTGCTGTGCTTGGCAGGGGTGCTTCAGCCCATCAGACCCCTGGGCCCCTCCTCCCTAATAAAACTGACTCTGGCAGAGTCCCGGCATACAGTGTCTCCGTGCCAGGCATCTGGCACCAGTCCTGGCCAGACTGTACCCACAGCCCTGGCCACACTTGTGCTCCTCCTAATACCCTCTTGGCTTTGCACCCTCCTGCGACATCAGCACTGCGGCCCGCACCTTGTCACTGCTGGGCCAAGAAACCTCTGCTATGGGATCCAGGCTTCTCTCCCACAGAAAGTGGCGATTAACCTCGTGGAGACTGGAGAGCTGCTTGCCTCGGCAGCCTTGGGATGTACTTCTCACTGGCCCCTGAAGACAGACAAGGCTGGGCCTAGGTGGTGCTGACAGCTGCCCAGCGTGTCTTTTGGACGGAGCCTCTGTCTGCCCCTTCGCCAGCAGGGCCCTGGTGGAGCCTGGGGAATGATGAGCCCAGCCCCCATGCTGAGTGGAGACTCGAGCCCTGAAGCCCTGATTGAGAGTAAAAGGCTTTTCTCCCTCAGGAAAAGGATGTCAGGCACGTAGCAGCACTGGGGGCCGGTGCTGAGGGGGAAGGGAGCCAGAGAGGCTCTGGGAGAAAGCTGGGTGCGAGTGCAGGGGGTAGGAGCTGGGGTCTCTCCCACACTCGCCCTGCAGGCTGCTATGCGAGGGGCTAGGACTGGTGGGCACCTCCCCTCTTGTGGAGTTTTGAATTGGGTGGGCGGTCCTTCGGTTCTGAGAGGGCTCCCTCCGTACTGGACGTCTGTGCCTGGCCTCCTCCCAGACATCCTGGGCAGAGAGCCACCCAGGGTGGAGAGGCTACCTCACTGTGACACTGCTTTTCTCAAGTGTGTCTGAGAAGCACCAACTAGGTCTCTGACCCCCAGGGCAGGGGAAAGGGCTGGCCTGTCCACCAGGATCAGAGCTCTGGCTACCCTCACGCTAGCTCAGTAGAGCAGGTGTTCCTGGGCACTTCCTCTGTGGCAGGCACCATCGGAAGTGAGTAAGGCGTAGACCCCCGCCTTTGAGTTCTTGACTGACGGATGGGACGGGTGTGTAGGTGCAGGAAGCATATGCAGGAAGTAGTCTAGCTCAAGGGTGGCCCAAGAGTGGTGACTGCCTGCCTGCAGTGGTGACAGAGGTGAAGGGACCCTTCGTCGGCAAAGCCTGCACCTTTGAAACTGTTAGAAACGCTTGGTTTTTCAGCAGGCAGTGGGGTGGGGCAGTGGGAGGTGCTAAGGCAGAGTGGCATGGGGCACGGGGACAGGTGGGGGGCAGGCTGGTGAGAAAGGTCAGGGCCAAATCAAACGGTGTCACATACCCAGGAGGAAACTTGGACCTGGTCTCTGGCAGGCAGGGCAAGGGCCTGTGTTTGTAAGCCTCATTTAGGGGCCTCGAGGACTCGGTGTGAGGAAGAGGTGGGAGGATGGGGGCAGTGACCTTGGGGCAGAGGCCTGTGACCATGGGAGGGGCTGAATTAAAGCAGTGGCAGTGGTGACAGGGAGATCAGGTGTGACCCAACATGCCTTGGGGACTGTTGTGGACAGGGAGGGTGAGAGTGGGCTCCAAGAGACAAGGAGTGAAGGATGAGGGACTTTGAGTTAGGCAGAGTGGATGGCATTCCGGGTGCCTGGCAGGGTAAGCCTTGAGGACACGGGAGACAGGTCTGTGGGAGGTGCTTTTCCCCAGGACAGAGAGAGAGAGGGAGGTGATCCTTGGGATGTGTGTCTGGGCTTAGAGCGCAAGCAGTGGGTGGGGCTGAAGGGGCTGCCAAAACCTGCCAGCCTCGGGGACCCTCAGGACCAGGAACATGAAGAGGCACTTGGGAGTCAGGGTCAGACACAGGGCTGTCCCTCTCTGGGCCCTCTCAGCAGCCAGAGAGGGCTGGACTGGCATGAACAATGTGTCACCAACACCACAGACCCCTGGGCCCTCAGCTTCTGATACCACAGGTCAGAGGGGGACAGGGGTTTTGATCTGAAGGATTCCGTGGTTCCAAGGTGAACTAGGCTCATGCACTATTCAGAGTGGAGAACCGGGGACCAGAGCCTTCTGGTGGGGGTGCAGCTGCACCTCCAACCTGTGAAGGGACTGTCTTCAGCATCTGGTCACGCTGCATTTGTTCAGTGAGCACCTGGCGCATCCAATGCTGGGGATTCCAGTGGCCCAACTGCCCCCTCTTCTGAAGCTTACACTTTAGGGGAGCAGGTTCAACCTTGCATCTCACTTGGAAAGTCTCTGGATCAGGCTAAGTGGCAGAGAGCACACGGGAAAGGCCTTCCGAGAGTGAGACATGGAGTGCCTGCTTGGTTCCCTGCCCCATGGACCCTGAGTGGGTCTCGGCTCAGTGACCCACTCTGTGTTCTTTAGCTGGCAGGACCTGCCTGGGACGACTGTGACACCAGCAGATGACAGGGATGGGAGCGGGGGCAGGAGGGCAGGAGCAGGCCCAGTGGGAGTGGCTGGGGTCCAGGTGGCGAGGATCCCGGGCCCTCCGTGGACGTCGCCTCACAGATGAGGAAACAGAAGTACACAGAGGTGAAGCAACTTATCTGCCTAGCGAGAGGCAAGGTCAGGACCTGAACTGAGATCCGACTCCCAAATCTGTGGCCCAAACCCTTGGGTAGTGACACTGGAACAAGATTTGGTTTGGTGCCCCTTGGCCTAAGGGGTCTGTAAGATAAAACCAATCCTCAGGGTGCAGGAGTCTGGCCTGCCCCAGAACAGGTGCTGACACGGAGCCCTGGAACTAATGCCCTTTGTGAGGTGGCCCTGGGAGCTGGCAGCGGGTTCCATCCTGCCAGGGGAGGGGCAGCAGGAGTGGGACCCAGGCCCTGTGTAGGAGATGGTTCTCGCCATGCTGGGGGCTCTGCACCCCAGGGCTGGGTTCAGCCTCTTGCTTCTCCACCTGATCCTGGCAGTGGCACTCCTCCGCTCCCAGCCTCTGAGGTGACTCCTGAGTGCAAGGGTCAGGGTGCTCACGAGGTGGCAGTGACCCAGGGCCAGGGCTGAGCACCCCACCTCCCACAGGTCTCAGTGGTCTGTTCCTGAGGACTACTCTGCTCCCCTGGAACTCTCGCAGCCATTTGGCCTGGTGGATGGTAGTGTCTTCCCCCCCCCACCCCGTCCTCCCCTTCCTATGGGAAGGCACCCAGGTCCGGCCTTCAGCATCTTCTCATCCCAGGTCACATCTGCTTGAGGGTGATGCAGCCCCATTCGGAAACAGCTGCCCCCCTTCTCTCTTTTCTCTCCCTAGACTATGGGGTCCTCCCCAAGCACCCGTGGCTACGACGGCCGAGGCCCCTCCTCTCCCAGGCCCAGCAGCGCAAGCAGGACGGGCCAGACTTGGCTGAGTATGACTATGACGCAGACATGTGACGAGATGCCCTCATAAAGCTGTTCAAGTGCAGCTAAGGCTCGGCTTTCCTGGGATGTGAGCGCGAGGCGTGCGGGGGGTCTGCACAGATACACCCGCTGTGGTCCAGACAGGAAATGGCACTTTAATAGTTGGGGCCAGAGGGACAGGACAGAGATGGCCCGGCCCGGGCCAGTCAGGAAGCCTTTTCCCGCGGGACCGGGCCCCGTAGCTGCTGTCTCCTGCCCTGCTGAGTCCTAAGTCTGCCATGGGCCAGCATGCCGGTGAGGCTGGAGGCAGGAGCCATCCAGAGGCCCCACAAGTGACAGCGCTGAGAACAGGGACTTCACCTCCCCCGTTGCCATTTCCTTACTGGAAAGTCCTCAGGAGGCGGCTGGGCTCGGCCTGAGCTCAGGGCGCTTCAGTGGGGCTGGGGGCAGGGTGGGCACTTGCAGGTGGCAGGGGCTTCACCAAGGCAGGAACCACAAGCCGGAGAGCCAGAGCCCCTGGCAGGGGAAGTAAGGCCCAGGGTGGGGCGGGGTCCCATTCCTGGAATGGACATCCCGCTCTGCCAGGGGCTGATGCCCCGCCAGCTCTGCCCCTCCCAACCCCAGGCAGCCCGCGCCACCCTCCGTAGATGAATCTAACCCCATATATTACAATAAACTGCATCTGCCTCTCCCAGATCCCCCACCCTCCCCCTCCCTGGGCCAGTGGCCCCCAGTTCCCCATCCTCTGGTGGTGGCGGGTGCCCCTCCTCAAGCAGTGCCCCATCCTGTTGGCGGCCTGCTGGGCTGGCACTGGTCTGAGGGCCTGGGGACGCAGAGGGCGGTGCTGTGCTGCTACTCCAGGTAAATGTCCTCTGTGGGGCAGGTGTACTCCACAAACTGCTTGTAGAACTGCTGAAAAGCTCTCCTGGAAGGCAGGGGACACACCGATAACTCAGGCAACCACTGGCAAGGGAGGAATGGGATCTCGACCCAGGGATTTCACACCGGAGCCTCAGAGGCGCTGGCGGAGCTCTGGTTCCCCCTGCCAGGGCGGCTGGGCACTGTTCTCTATGGAATTGCGTGTCCCGGGTAAGATGTCAGTTTACAAAGGGCCCAGCAGCTAACAAGCGTGGAAGTCACTCCTCAGGTGGGGGGTACCGAGAAGGCTGCCGACTAGGAAGCAGCTCTGGGCCTGGGACCGGGGCATGCCCAGGAGGTTGGGTGCTTGGCAGGATACACCCACATACGTACCCCACGGATTCTGCCAGGGCTTTGGTGGAGTCTTCAGACACAAAGACGTGGCAGGCAAACCGGTGGTCAGCAGGGTGCTTGGTGATGAACCCAAAGTACCTGGGGGAAGACAGGTCTGTCTGTCTGGTGGGGCAGAGACTTGAACTCACACCCACACATCCCCCCCGCCCAGCTCCTCGGCCTCTGTCCCATCCCCTTACTTGTTGTTCTTTGGATGATATCCACAGAAAGAGATGTTTTTTAACTGGAAAAAGTGGCTACATTTATTCCCCTACAGGAGGGAGAAAAGAAGTGAGAGACAGGTCATGTGACTCATGGGGGTGCAGGCCGGCAGAGGTTGACAGTTCTTCGAGGCAAACTGGGGGGAAGGAAGGGAAGGGGGTGGGAAGTCACCTTGGCCTCCTGGGAGTCATCAGCCTTGACGCCTATCTTTACGCCCCGCATGCTGATCTCTAGGACGCAGCTGGAGGGTGGGTTACAGTGCACGGTGAGCCGGCGGGTGGTGGCAATCTGTGGGTGAGGACGGGGACACTCAGGTGCGGCCCGTTCGTTCCTCCGCCCGGCCCTCCTTCCCAGGGCCCAAGGCCATGACTGCCTCCAGACACCTGCGTCCCTCTCCCCGGGAGGCCATGTGCACTAGGCCGGGTGGGCTCCCATCCAAGGAACAGCAGGATCCGGGTACCTTTTGCATAGCAGCACAGAGGACGTCATTGCCCTTGTGATAGGGAACCTGCACTGAGCCCAGGAATTTCACCCGGAACTGGTCCACCCAGTCGCTGTTTTTGGCCAGGGCTGGAAAGCAAGCATGTCGTGAGATGGGCGGGGCCCGCAGGAGTGGGCTGAGCAGCCAAGTGGAGGTGGGCGGTGAGGCACGCGGAGCGCCAGAGCCAGCAGAGGTGCCACAGTCACCGGATGTGCCAACCTGGCTGAGCCTCACTTGGCACAATTGCGAACAGGACCTGAAATCACCTCCACTCGGGCCCCTCCCTGCCTGGCCAAGACCTGGCGCATCTGTTCACCAGGCGGCAGGTCAGGGCAGGCAGGCCAGGGGCGGGGTCTGGCGGCAGGCAGGGGAGGAACGCTACCTGCCATGTGCTCAGGCTCCTTGGTGACTTCGATGGCGTAGTAGGCAGGGAAGACGCCCCGGGCGCCGGTGCGCATGTTGTAGGCCTCGTACCAGTAGTCTTCGGCCTGCAGCTCCACCAGCAGGGGGTCGTCCACTTCCAGCTCGAGTTCATCTTCGTGTCGAGGCACAAACCTGTCCCCAACGAGGGCAGGTGAGAATCTCCTCACCGGGCCCCTCCAGCCAGGCCCACTCTGAGGTCCTGGAGCCACAGCGGCGTTGTTAGTTCAATAAACATTTGCAAAAGCATCCCGTGTGCCTGTCCCAACGCTAGCTCCTGGGGGAGGCCAAGGTCAGTCACACTTGCCTCTGCCACCGAGGAAATCCCAGGACGGGGAGAAATGAGCAGAGACCCTGATAAAACCGAGAGGTCACGGGAAGGAGCACTTCCACATGGAGGAGGGTGAGGTGGGGTGTGGGGTGTGTGTGTGGGCAGGCACCCTTCTGGCACCTTGCCAGACTAGGTGTGCAACCCTCGGCTCCCTCACTGCACCCAAGCCCTGGAATCATCCATCAGCACACGCTGAGTCCCTAGAGGGTGGGCGCTGAGTCCCTAGAGGGTGGGCAAGGCTCAGTGGACCCGTGAATGCTCACAGCAGGGGTTGAGTTTAGGCCATGAGGCGATGGCAGAGGCAGGCAGGGATGTGGCCTAAACCGCTGTCCGCTCTGCACAGCCCGCCACGGCTCTCACCTGAATATGGCCCGGTGGGTCTGTTCCTGCTCCTCCCCGTTGATGACACAGGAGAACAGCCCAAAGGACTCTGCACCTGCAGGAGGGGAGACGGGGCTGGAGGAGGGAGGTCCCAGCTCGGTAGGGGGGCTGGGGCAGGAAGGGGGCTCCCAGACCTGACTCTGGGTCAGACCAGACGGGGCCTGAGGCCACCTCCCGGGACCAGCCCTCCGTCTGGCTCTCTCCCCCAGAGACGCCTGGCCGGGGACTCACTGGAGGAGCGGGAGCGGCCGCTCATGAAGACGTTCAGGAACTTCTTGGAGAAGTGGACGTCGGGCTCGTCCGGCGTGGAGTCCTCGGAGAGGCGGGCGGGGGGCCGCGGCTGGGGGGCCTCCTCATACTCCTCTCCAATGGCCGACTCGTAGGGCGAGGAGGCGGAGGCACAGTTGTCGTAGACGGTGGCCGAGTCGCTCTCGTCGCTGTAGTCTCCGAAGCACGGCCGCAGGCTCACCAGCTCCAGCTGTGCATGCTCATCCACCACCAGCGTGTACTTGACCGAGTCGTAGGACAGGGCGCTGGTGTCCGAGCTCAGCGAGGCCCGTGGCGGTGGCGCCGGCTCCCCTAGGCTCCCCCGCCACCCTCCTCCTGGTGGCTCAGCCCGCTCTGGGGATGACAGGCAGTCAAAGCCCTCGTCCTCTTCGCTGATGGAGGGGTGTGGCCGCCCCGCCGTGGAGGGGTAGGCGGCAGGGTCTGGGTCGGAGCTGACCGACATCCGGCTCTCGGCAGGCGGTAAGAAGGCAGAGGTGGGCTCTGCAGGGTCTGGGGGCCTCTGCACCGGGGTCAGGTAGATCTCCTCAGTGGCCTCTAGCCGCACATCTGCCTGGTAGTGGATTCGGTCTCGATGCGAGTGGCCCCGGCCACCAGGTGGGGCGGCAGGCGGGCCGCCCGGTGGTGCCATCTGGGTGGCCGCGCTGCGGCGGCAAGGGCTGTCGGTGGAGGTGCCTCGGTCCTTGGTGGGGGCAGGGCTGCTCTGGGGAGGCAGTTCATCGCTCAGGCAGATGTGTTCGTGTGGCGGCGTCTGCTCCCCTGGAGAGCAGGGCCAAGGGTGAAGGCAGGTGCGACTCCCAGGCTACCCACCCCTCCACTCTTGGCCTGTCGACACAGAAATCAAGACACAGCCTTCCCGGCAACAGGTCTTTGGCAGGCTCTGGGGCCAGCCGACTCGCTCATGCCACAGCTGTCCTCAGCCCCTACATGGACTTGTGCGAGGATGCGGGACGGGCAGTTTACCTCCGCTTGGCCAGGTGGAGAGTACTGGGTTTGCTCGGCAGTGGGGACCGAGTCAGGACAGGCTGAGGTCCAGGTCAGGGAGAGGGTCCTGACTTACCTGTCTTCAGGGGTGAGGATGATCGAGACACCCGATCCTGCCAACTGTGCTTCTTGCCCAGAGAATTGTTATTCAGAGTGTCCTGTGAAGGGAACAAAGGGCCCTTGTGGAAGGAGTGGTCAACAGTGCCCGGCACAGGGCGGCCCTGGCCCTGCCCCCACCAGGCCATCCCTAAGGCTATCTGCTGTGCCCACCCGCCTCGACTGTCATGGGCCTCACTGCAACTGCCCCCTGGAGCAGGCAGGCGGGGTGGCAGGTCTCCCAGCCCTCCCAGCCAGGCCTGCTGGCTCTAGAGGGCCCTGGCTCTGGGAAGATGGCCAACCCTCAGCGAGATGCTCTTATCAGCAAAGGTGATGGCGGCCAAAGAGTGTGGTGGTGATAGGGAGGTGGCAGGGGAGAAGAGGGAGCTCTCTGGAGACAGAGCCTGACCCCCAGTCCCAGACATGGAGGCTTGACGTGTAAAAGGGCCAAATCCAGCTCAAGTCAGCGACAGGGTGACTCTGCCCTGGAGTGCGGGAAGCGGGGGCCTAGGAAAAGGCGGGGAAACTCTGGTAGCGCCTGAGAAAAGCATCAGGAAGGGTCTCCCCAGCAGCTGGCCCGCGGGACTGGGATGCATCACCCGGATGACAAGTCTGTAACACGGTTTCCCCCACCCCTCTCCCCCCACCACGGTAGCACATGACAGAGAAGCAACAGATTCAGTTGTCGGCAGCCCTGCTTCCTGGATCTCCTGGGCTGCCCATCCCACACCTCAGCCCCCGGGGACCCCTCTCCACAACTTGGGCTCCCTCCCCGGAACAGCCTTGAGCCCTCACATTCACGAGCTGGGCTGCCAAAGGCCATTCAGAAGATCCTGGGAAAGGAACCACCCCTTCCCCTGCGGCCCCTGCTCCATCCACTGGTGCCCACCTCCCTGGAGCTCCTGCCCGGCGCCTCTCCCAACGGGCCTGAAGACAAAGGCCACAGCCAGCTCCCCCCACCCTATTCAGCTCTCCTTGGCATCCAGCCACCCGCCCAGGGGCCCGAGGCCCCTGACTCAGCCCAGCAGCTCCAGCCCCCACTCTCCCTACCTTCTGGGAATTCCCAGCCGCCCAGATCTCACACCGGCTGCTGCCCGCAGGCCCCCAGCCCCTCTTGCCGTTTCCCACGGTCTCCCCCACACTGACCACCGCAGACGCCCCCTTCCCTGGGCCCTGCTGCTGCCCCACTTTCACCGGAACTCATGCCCTAAAGGAGAAGCTGTCACAGCCCGAGGTCCTAAGCCATGAACCTTCCAGCCCCTCAAAGCCTCCTCCTCTTAATCCTTAATCCTTCCACTGTCCCGGTCAGCCCTTTACTCTTTCAACCCTCCTCAAGGCTCCAGGCCCGGCCAGCCGGACTCCGGCCCCTTCCTCAGGACACATCCACCTGCCCCTCGAGCCCACCGCCCCAAGACAGAGCCACGGCGATCGCTCTGCAGGCCCCCCGGGGCGGAGACGGGTCCCTGGGCGTGCCGGCCC
>NW_007098061.1:130830-143032 GCF_000164805.1 Carlito syrichta | reverse complement strand
CACGACCAAGGGGGCATCGCGGAGGGCCGCAGGGCGGGCGGGAGGACCTGGGAGCGGCGAAGGGGGGCGCCGGGGCATCCCCGCCTCTCCCGTCTCGGCCCGCGGGCCCAGGCGCCTTCCCCCCTGCCCGCGACCTCCTCCCGCCAGCCCTGCCCGGACGTGCAGCCTCCGTCCTGGTTCACTCCGCCGCGAACTCCGTCAGCTGGGACAGATCCCCTACCCCGGGGCCCCTCCCCAGCCACCCAGCTTCCCAGAGAGGTGGGGACTCGCTGGAGGTGTGTGTGAAGCCCTGGGGCTTATCTAGGCTCCCACAGGGACACAGATCTGGCTCGTGGAGGGGCACCCTCTCCAAGGCTCTGCTCGAGCTTGTGGGGGGTGAGGGCAGTGTGAGAAACCAGACCAGGGGCATGACCTTAGGAAAGCTGTCAGGGCTGGGACCATTCCCCAAGTCCAGAGGACGCGGCCTCTGCCTCCAGCCCTTCCTGGCCAGAGGGTGGAGGGTTGGAGTATGAGGAACTGGGGGGGGTATCTTCACCCCCTGGCTTCCTCTTGCCTGGCAGAGCTCACAGAATCTCTGGGGGTAGCAGGAGGTCGACACAGGGACAGAACCAGGCACTCCCAAACCTAAGCTCACGGTAGCTCTGCTTTGGCGACTGCCCTCCCAATACTGAATCTAACTTCCCACTCTCCTGGGGGCTGAGAAGCTCTGGATTTTGACACCTAGCCCTCTGCTGTGCCTTCCATTTCCTGGCTAGCTGGTGCTTCTTTCTGTTCTGAAAAGTCACAGTGGGGATCCCCATCTGACCCAGGCTCCCCAGCTGCTCCTGGCACATTCAGATCTCGAAGGAAAGGAGAGTCATCTTCCCTATGACAAAGCCAAGGGGAGTCATCTTCCCTATGACAAAGCCAAGGGGCCAAGAATGGCAGCACTGCTGGGTAAGCCCCTCCGTGAGGGCCTTGAGGAACAAGGACCAGCAAGGGGCTGGGAGGCTGAGTGGTGCCATCCAGCCTGGTGCAGTGGCAGCCACCAGCCAAGGGAGTTTTTCCAGGAGCGCCTTGGCTCGTTTTTCCTGCTCCCAGACACTGCAGGGTCCACCCGACTCCACCCTGTTCTGCTTCAGGCCCTCTGCCAGGGCTACTCCAGAAAGGATTTAGGGTAGCCCCGAGCATCCTGCAAGTCTGGCCCTAACTGCTACTGCCCTAGAGAGCTCTCTTCTGGGAGGCAGCTGAAGATGCTGCCTCCTGCTTCAGTCCCTGTCAAAAATAAAAGTAAAAATCTGACTGTGCACCTAAGACAAGTAGTGTTCTGGATGTTTCCTACACATCATCCCATTCCATGAGGGTGCCACACAGACCTGAAAGCCTCTTTGTAAATACGGAGATGCCCTCCCACCTGTCCCTACCCAGATCGCCACCCCACTCAGGGGGGGCTCCTGGGAGCCTTCCCTTACCCGTAAGGACAGGGTGTCTTTGCACTGCAGGCTGATGCCACACTCATCAGTGATCTCCGAGAGGTCTTCATCCTCAAACTCCTCCAAGCTGATGTCGTGGGTGAGCCTGGTGGGTACAGGAAGCCAAGGTTACAACTGCTAAGCCCACTCACGCCTCCCTGTTACCTCTCCCAAAGGACAGCTTCCCGAAGGCAGAGCACAACCCTGAGAAGACAGGACTTGGGGTCCATCTGCACCAACACCGGGGCTAGCCAACGGGCAGGGAAACTGTGGGGCTCGTGCCAGAAGGCAGTTCTAGGGTGTTAGAGGCAGGGGAGGCTCCAGGTTACTTCAGCTCCTCCCGGCTGGCAGTTGTCATCCGGTTGTCAACCAGGAGAGGCAGTGCCTGGAAGGCCCAACTGCTCAGAGCCTCAGCTCTGCCAGAGAAATGCCTCCTGGGGTCAAGGCAGGCGCCAAGGGCAGTTCACCCATGGAGAATGCAGAGATGGGAAGAGACTCTGAGGACGCCTGGAGTAGGAGCCCTGTGCAATTCCTGCACTACCAAGACCTACCCCAGGTGCCGGCAGAGGAGTGGTGAGGGCAGAGCTCCCCACCAGCCTCAGAGGAGTGCTCAGTGCCTCCAGCCCAGGAAGACCATGCCTCTCGAGCCCAGGGAAAAGTGAAGAAAATCTGCTATCAGCGTGGGTCGTTTCGGCCCATTCCAGGAGAGACAGTGCCCTCACGCCACAATCTTGGCCTCAGCTCCTCAACCACAAGATCGTCTCCTTGCCCAGCATAAGGACCCTGGCCAGGAGGCTGCACAGCTGGGGTCAGAAAAAGCCCCAGGTCGGGGCTAGAGGGGTTGTAAGCTCAGGAGACAGCCCAGAGCACTTGGGCACCAGAACCCTTGCCAGCTTCGCTGGACCCCCCTCCCCAGGCCAGTCCTGAGCCCCTACCACGGAGAGCAGGGCTGGCCCAGCTGCTGCAACGCCTGCCTGTCTCCTGCACCTGCTCAGCCCTAGCCCTGGGCACTCCGCCTGGTCTGCCATGAGTGGGACATTTGGGAGGCTGGGGAGGATGTCTGAGCCTTTCCCCAAATAAGACCAGGAAATTGAGGCACGGAGCAAGCAAGACCCACTAAGTCCAAGGTCACCCAAGAGAGGCGGGGCTCGGCCCCCTGGAAAAAAACCTTGGAGGCCCACATCCCCTCCTGCCTCTCGCCGCCATCAGACCAAACAGAGACCAAACGGAGACCCTGAGCTCCGTGGAGCCCCCACCTCCCTCCCGGCCCGCCGGTTCCCACAGCCCCTACCAGTGCTCCCACTGGTCCTCCAACCAGCTGTCATTGTCTGGGCTTGAATCCATCCTCAGCACCAGCTGCATGGAGAGCCCTGCCCGGCTGGGGGGCTGCGGGGCCCCAGGGCTGCCCTCTCATGCCCGGAAGGGTGGGGGGGCCAGGGCTCAAGGCAGGGCTGGGGCCTCCGGCCTCCACCGCGGCCTCCACCGCCTGGGCCTGCCTTTCTGCGTCCTGCCCACTGCAGAAGCCTGGGGAGCTCATTAAAAATAGATGGGCCGGAGAGGAGGCAGCAGCTGCCCACCGGCCCCAGCCCCAGCTCCTGGCCCAGCCCTCAGCAGCAAGGCCGCTTCCTCGCTTCCTCCGTGGTGCGCCACTGCTGTGGCCGCCTCCCCCGCGGGATCAGGTTACTGCAATCAATGCCACTGGCTCCACCTGCCCTTCCGATGCCCCTGTTGGGGGCTGGGATGGCCCCCCTCGCTGGCCCAGGCTGGTAAGCAGATGGCAGAAATCTAGGCTGTTTCCCCCCAAAAGCCAGCCTTGATCTGCTTTAAAGGGCCAGCGCCACAGTCAGGGCACTGACTGGGAGTTGGGGGAGGCTTCCAAAACACCCCAGAATGGACACCCCAACCATATTGCCGCATGCTCAGCCCCATGCCTCAAAAGGGAGGCTTCTGTGGGTCCAGGACGCGTCCAGACACTGCCAACTGGGTTCGGTCTGGGCCGCCTCCCTCCTCAGGCAGGACTTAATCCCTCAGGACCCAAGGAGGAAGGGTCTGTGGGCGCAGGAGGCTCCAGGACCAGAGCCAGGGGCAGGCCAGTGTTCGGACCCTTGAGGCAGGGCTGGAGGGCAGCTGGGTGGTCATGAGCCTCCTGTCCCTCTGGACATAAACAGAAAGAGGGAGTCTGGCCAGGGAAGGGGGCTGCACAGGCAAGGGGCTCTCTAAGACCCCTTCCGACCTGCAGCCAAAGGTGGTGGATCTCAGAACCATGGGGAGGCTGTGGCTGGCCAGCTGGGGTGGAAGTGGGTGGTGGACGGGGAGGAGGGCCTGGCCCAGAAGCTGGAGCCTGCCTCCTCGGTGTGGCTAGGGCAAGGCGGCATTGCTGGCGCTTGATGAGAACCCAGCGGTCAGCACCAAGTAAGTGTTCAATGCACACCGGCTGCCAGATGGTCACTGGGAAGGTCACAGTA
Source organism: Carlito syrichta (assembly GCF_000164805.1). Taxonomy (NCBI): domain Eukaryota; kingdom Metazoa; phylum Chordata; class Mammalia; order Primates; family Tarsiidae; genus Carlito; species Carlito syrichta. Next base: position 139,116 of record NW_007098061.1, on the reverse strand, counting down.
CCAGGGGAGTGCCTGGGGCTCAGTGGCATTCAGGAGTTGCAGGACCAGTGGGCGTCTGACCCCAAGGTTCCTTCAGACACTGCCTGTTCTGCTGGTGACCTCTGCGTACATCTGTGTCTGTTTGTTCACAGTGACAGTCCAGCTCCTGCCTCTGTCCTCCCCAGTCATCCCACCGGCCTGTCTGCCTCAGTCTCCCCGTGCCTGCATCACCCTACCCTATCCCACCCCACCCCACCTGCAGCTATTAGGCAAAGCTGCTGGAAACACCATCATCCCTTCTGCCCTGCTCGAAAGCCTCCAAGGCTCTCTGCTAGTGGCAGACTCCTGTGCCTGGCATTCAAGGCCCCCGGCTCTGTGTGTAATCCCCGTTTACTGATCCAACTTTTCAAGGGTGGGCACTGTGTCAACCCAGTGCTTGGATGGAGCACATGGCAGGCTCTCAAGTTGTGTTCGCTGGAGGAATGCTCAGTGAAGCCCATTCCTCCAGGAAGCCCTGCCGGCCCTCTCACGCAGCTGGTGTGCCATCTGCCTGGACGTAAGGCAGAGCGGTGGAACACACAGGACGGGCATTCATCAGGGATATCCACTGCTCCACCCGTGGCTGTTCCAAAGGTACACATCCCCCACCCTGTACCCAGCAGGTGATCAAGGCATGTCTCCTCCCTCCCAGCTCCTTCCCATCTGGATCGGATGCCCTTGGAGACCAGAGCTGGAGACCAGAGCTGTACACACTAGGTGCTCAGTATGTGCCCGTGTGCTGGATGTTTTCGAAGGACGTTCTCAGCCTCTATCCGCTCCTCTCACACTGCAGGTCTGGAGCAGGGCCTGAATGGCCTGGCTCGAGCCTGGGCTGCAGACTTCTCAATTCTTGCCCATGCCCTCAACATCACTGGATGGTCCCCCATCCTTGGACCACAGCTCTGGGTGGGCAGGGCAGGTAAATCACCCTTTACAGGGGGGAGACGGGGGCTAACTGGGCAGTGATGGAAAGACCCCCGGGGGTCCGAAAGCCTAGGCCTGATTCCTGGCTCCATGGGGCGGGTGAAGGGGAGGCCTCACCTAACTTTTTGCTTCCCATCAACAAGGCAGGATGGTGGATGACAACCGTGTCGGCCCGAAGCAGGAGGCCTGAGATGGAATCCCAACTCCTTCACTTATAAGCAGCCGCCTGGCCCTGGCCTCCAACCTCCACCCTATGGTGGGATGGTACAGGCATGGAGAGACTGAGGAGGACAGGCCAACAGGACATTGGGGCGGGCAGAGGCAGGAACTAGACTAATTCACATTATAAGCCTGGGAAAGGATTACATTTCACCCATTTTACAGATGAGGAACGCTGAGGCTCAGACATAAGGTGCCTTAGGCCTCGGTTTCCCCATATAAGATGAAGCCGCAATTCCCTACCCACTCACCTCAGGTGAGGGTTGACAGAGCAGAGCACTTGTGCGTTGGAGGTAACCATCAAGGATTGAGGGGACCGGCTGGTCAACGAATCCCCTTTGCAAGTCACCCACTACCCAATACCCTACTTTTTCCTCCCTATTCTCCAGACACCAGGTGTTCCCAGCCTCCCAGCTAAAATTCCAGCAGATCCCTGAGGGAGGGAAGGATCCACAGACCCGTGGTCCTTCCAGGCTCACGGAAGGCACATGTGGAAGGCAGGAAGGAGGAAGGCAAGATGGAGGGAGAAGGTAGGAAGGAAGGAGAGAGGAGGCTCTCATGGAATCTGAGCCTGAGCCCCGGGAGGCCTCCCCAGCTGAATCCACCTCCCTCTCTCACCTGCCCTCCCCCCATCCCTCAGCTGAGCTTTTCTAAAGGGTCCTGAATAAACGTGCTATTTGCATTCTGTTGTTGATTTCAGGGCCCTTTCCCACACTGCGGGTTGTCACATTTCCTGTTGTCCTCCGGAGCCCTTTCTAATTGCCAGTTTCAGCTCAGGAGCAGGTGCTCAAGGTGTGCGCAAAGCGAGGGTTAAGTGGTCAAGTGCTGAGACTTTAGGTGAGAGAAGCCAAACTCGAGCCAGGCATTGGCGCTGGAAGCCACTCTTGGGCCTCGGCGTTCCTGGCCGTGCTGGAGAGAGGCACGGACGCCAGCTGAGTGACCTTGGGTCCTGGCCACGGTGCCCCACGGGCCTCCCTCGGGACAGAGGGCATCTGTGGTCCAGGAGTCCAGCCCGCCTCCTTGTAGTCCTCTAAGTGCTGGAGCTGGCGTCTGTGGCTCCTCAGGGGCACCTGTTGCCTGACTGCTCGGCTGGGGGGGTCCCCCACTTCCCTCTGGTTCCCCTACAGGCTAAGGACCGGGCAAGGAAAGCAAAACCAGCATTGGAAATACCAATTCGGTCTGTTTGTTCTCCCAGTTCGGAACCCTTCAATGGCTTCCCTGGACCTTCAGGAAGGGGCCAAGATTCTCACCTGGGGCCTGAAGGCTCTTCAAAACTCCCCTCCCCTCCCTCCAGCCCGCATCTTTTCCCCTCTCCCCCACCCCCACCGTCACCCCAGCCTCCTTCTCCAGCTTGGTCTCCTCCTCTGCAAAGCCTTCTCTGGCCTCCCGGATTCGCCAAACCACCCCGCTGTTGGCTCTTGTAGATCCTCTTGGTGGCGGTTCCCTGATCGCTGTGATTTCACCTTTGGGGTACGCCAACCCAGAAGGGTGGGTCATGTCTGGATGATCAACATGCGTGGTGCTTAATAGGGACTTCATACATGTGGAATGAGTGAACAACAGGTGTCCTTGGTCTCCTGACCTTTTCATTTTGGAAATCCCGAAGTCAGTCCAGCTTCAACTCAACTTTCTGTGTCCACCCACCCAAGCATGGGCTAGGATGTCAGGGTCCCTGGGAGATGGTGCTGGCTGATATGGCTGGGTAGGGGTGAACCAGGTCCAGCCTCACCCTCAGGCCCCTCTCTCTACCCCCACTCCCTCAGCTCTTCTTGGACACCAGGGTTGAGTGGGGTCAATTTTTGGGGCCTGGAATTTCCTTCCCGACTGTCTCCAGTGAAAACCGAATCCAATCCCAGAAATGAGTCCAAAGGCACCCCCCACCTGGGCCTAACGTGTAACGGATCTGTTTGCACATCTTGGTGGCCAGAACTCTGGGATCCAATGATTCGACTTTGGGGAAACTTCCCCACGTTGTTTGTGGGTCCTTGTAACAGCAAACAACTGAAAACAAGCAGCCCAGCACCAGGGATGGAATTCCATTCCAGTGGATGGAATGTCTGGAATGAGCATTGTAAAGCCTGTGTACTAAGGTGGAAAATGCAACTAATAACACGAGCAAAGAACAGAATGTATGGCCCTGTGGCTTCATCGGGGTGATCACACGCAGGAAGAAACACTCACGTGGACATAGAGCTGTGGATGGGCTGGAAGCTGGGCCAACCGTTTCTCCTTTGCTCTCCCGGGCAGCCTTTCGGCTCTGGGTCATGCCAGCCTTGCACCAGGCTCCCACTCCTGGGCTGCCTACCCTCCCTGGGAGCTGGAGTGTCCTGAGGGTGGGGCTGTTATGCTCACCTGGGCACCAACTCCCTATCCTTGCTTCAGTCTATGCACAAAGCCCGAGACCCTGCAAACCATAGGTGTTCAGTAAATACTATTAAAGGAAGCACTGACGGGGGCATTGGGAGCTCCGCGAAGCAGGAACCATGAGGTCACCACTGGCATCGCCAGTGCCAGAACGAGGCAAGGCGCTCAGAAGAGTAGAGCCAGATGGCCTCCTGGAATGGGGGATGGTGGTGGAGACCCAATGGTGGGAACCATGGGGGACTCAAGCTGGAAGTAGGCTGTGGCCCGTTTCCAGGAATCCAGAGGCCAACTTTAAGCCTCTGACATCAGGGAGTTGGGGCTGAAATCCTGCCTTGGTCACGGCCGACTGTGTGAGGCAAGTCAACACTCTCTACCCCACGCCCAAGGCTCGTCAGGAGCCGGGCCAGGGGGCTGCCCAGGGCGTGGGGCTGGGGGCAGGGAGGCTCTGGCGGCAGCCCCACACCTCAACAAAACACGGCTGGCTGGACGGTCATGAAGGGTGTTCCCCTTGTATTCATCCAAGCCTGGGCCCTGGGTTACTTCCTTCACTCTGCTCAGTCTCCCTGGGTAGCGGCGTCTTCTCTGCAGCACCAATGGCCATCTCTCTCTAATCTGAGACTCCCAGGGTCTTTGGCCCTAGCCCTAGCCTCTTACCTGAGCTCCAGACCCCAGACCAACTGCCTGGCTGAATCCTCCAACTGGGTCCCCCATGACTCCTAATCTCAAATTCAGCAGGTCCCCACGTGATCTGCCCACCCTGCCCGTCATGCCCTCGTCTCCCATAGGACACTGTGACCCCGACATCCCCCAGCATCGTCCTAGACTCCTGCCGCTCCTCCATCCTGTGCCAATCCCTCGCCACGTGGGCTAATCTGCTCCAAGCCTTCCTCCCATCCCGAGCCCATCCTCCTTCTCACGGTGGGACAGCCAGGCTTCCGTGGCTTCCTACCCAGATGCCAGAGTGATCTTCCCAGAGCGGCCCTGATGGGCCCATTCCCACCATGTGTCGGGGAAGAGGTCGGCATCGTAACACGGCCTTCAAGGCCTTGCATATCTGCTCTCCACACCCCGCAGAGTGAGCATCAGACACGCTGCCCGCTTGCTCTGGCCTCTGCCCATCACTCAAGCTGTGCTGTCCTCCTCTTGGGGGATACTCATGCGCCCATCAGGCCAGAGCTGAGACATCTCTGTCTCTGGCGAGCCCTCCCTGACCTGCTGAGCCTGGGTCCTCCAGGCCCTTGACCTGAGCCATCATCCCACCCGCCAGCCTGTCTGGTGAGGCTTTGTCTGTCTGTCTCCCCTCTGCACCGCCACCCGCATAACCGCAAAGGCCACGTCCCGGCCTGCGCCGTGTTTCTCTGGTGAGCCCAGCAAAGTGCAAATATTTGTTAAGTGAACAGAGGAACTACCAAGTGTGTACCCCTCTTGAAGAAAGAAACAAGGAGGTCTCTGCCCCCCGGGTGGCCTCATCTCTCGTCCCTGAGACAGATGCTGGGGCAGACAGACGCCATCCTGGGAGTCGCGGGCCTGGCTGTGTCCCAGCTCTGCCACTGATTTGCTGTGTGTTCTCGGGGAAGCCACTTGGCTCTCTCGGTTACTCACAAGGGGAGGGAGTTGGTTGACTGAGCTGATTTCTAAGGTCTCTCGCGTCCAGGACTCCCCTCCCACGTGACCTTCGCTTTCCATGAACACCCCTTGTCTCTGCTGTTTCCACGTGACTGTCCCAATGTCCCTTGCCTTCACCCTGCCTACCCAGCGCCAGCACGTATCTTTCCACTGCGGACACTTCTAAAGTTTCCTTTACAATGAACATGTATCATTTAAAATTTTCTTTTATTATTTTGTAAGTTACAGAAGTAAACTATACGCATTATAAAAATAAGTCACATACAGGTTGAGCGTCCCCGATCCCAAAATCTGAAAGTCTCCAAAATCTAAAATTCTGAGCACTGACACAACAGCACAAGTAAAAAAAAATTCCACACCTGATCTCACCTGACAGGTTGTGGATAAGTTATATATGAAACGCAAATAAATTTCATGTTTAGACTTAGGTCCCCTCCCAAGACATCTTATTATGTGTGTGTAAATATTCCAAAAGAAAAAAGAAAAAAAAAGAAATCCGGAATATTTCTGGTCCAAAGCATTCCAGAAATAGTCCCTGAGCACAGTGGTGGCTCATGCCTGTAATCTCAGCACTTTGAGAGGCCAAGATGGGAGGACTGCTTAAGCCCAGGAGTTCGAGATCAGCCTGGGCAACATAGGAGACCCCGTCTCTGCAAAAAAATCAGCTGAGTGTGGTGACACATGTCTGTAGTCCCAGTTACTAGGGAGGCTGAGATGGAAGGATCACCTGAGCCCAAGAGGTCAAAACTGTGGTGAGCCGTGACTGTAGCACTGCACTCCAGCCTGGGCAGCAGAGTGAGACCTCGATTCAAAAACAAATAAATAAAAGAAAGAAAATAAATAACCTGTAAACCAGAAGTATGTAAAACAAGAAGTGAAATGAAAATCCCTCACCCCATAGCATACCCAGAGGTAACTGCTAGTAATGGGTTGGAACATTTCCATAATCAGGGAAAAAAAAAAACCCCACACCTATTTATTTAAACCAACTACAAACAAATGAATGCTTCCATCCTTCCAGGTCCACATCACGCTTACTCCCTGAACGCTCCTCCAGTATCCCAGGGTGCTTTCTTTTTGGGGGCAGATCAGAAATCGGACTCCCTAGGTTCAAATGCCAGCTTGGCCATTGATCTAACCTCGCTCTGCCTCAGTTTCTTCATCTGCAAAGTGTGGATGATAACACTTTGCAAACATGGTCATTGTGGGGAGTAAATGCTCCTGTACACAGGAAGCTCTGAGAATGGTGCCGGGCAAATTGAGCGCCTCCCAGACGCCAGAGTGTACCACTGTTATTCTCTGACATTGTGCACTGCACCTGATTTTATCCTGAATTAAATAATAAACCAATTAGGCATCATTGAACACCCACGTTGGACACATGCACACACAGCCCCACCTGCACGCAGTTCTCCACAGCCCTTGAAACACTCATCACGTGTTGTCTCATCCGAGTCTTAGGACCATCCTGAGCAGGAGGAAAAGCCAGCATCTGGGAGGCTGAGAGGAGTTAAGTGCCCAGTCTCAGGGCTCACAGCTAGGAAGGCCCAGCCAGGATTCAGACCCAGGCCAGTCGAACCATGATCCCACCAGAGCCACAAGACAGCGCTACCCGCCCAGGGTTCGATAGAGCTAGGTCAAGGGCTGCGAGAGGCAGGCCGGGAGAAAGGGCAGAGGGGGCCGCTGGAGCTGCCAGGCAGGCCTTGCAGGGCCTGAGACACTGACCCTTATTATTCCCACGAGCTGGCCTTTTCTCCACAGCCAGGCCACGGTGTCCTGGATGGCCTGCCCACGCCTCTGCCTTTTGGCCCTCTGCCACCCTCTGCCCACCTGGCCCAGGGCTGGCCACACACTCACTGGCTGGTGACCACCTCACCAGCTCCTCTCACTAAAGCATCCTTGACAACTGAGGAAGCAGGTGTGGGGAGGCAGCGCTGCCCACTGGGCCTGGAGTCGAGTGTACTGAACACACAACCTGGGTCCCGGTTCAGCCTCAGCCTCTGACTGTCTCTGAGTCCTCAGGCAAGCCATCTGCCTTCCTTAATCACAATCGCCTCATCTGTAAAATGGGCAGTCCGCTCCCCTCTCTCAGGGTGGTCACGAGAGTTAAGTGAGCTGGCACTGGGAAGATGCTTTGGATAGTAACGAGGTATAGCGATGCCGGCTAGCCTGGAGGGTTGACACTTGTTGAACACTTGATGTACAACATATGTACAACATGATTTACGTGGTCTCCTTTCCAGGCAGGAATCAATGTTAATTAGCCCACTTAATAGATGGGACCCAGAGAGGACAAAAGTCCGCCTGGGTCTTGTAGCTCGAAAGTGGCAAAGCTAGGCTTTGAACCCAGGTCCCTCTAAGCCAATGCTCTTCCACTGCAGAGAGGCCTGCAGGTAGGAAGACGTGTTTGCATGGAGGCATCATGTGTCATGCCAGGTAGAGTCTCAGACCTCGGCTGTCAGTTTGCAGTGCTATTAGAGCCCAAAGCCCTGGAGTCTTCAGGCGTGGCCTCCTCTGTCTGGCCCTCTCTAGCCTCCTGGCTTGCTCAGGGCCTCAGGGGAGGTTTCTGGGCTTGATGATGCCATTAGAGATCCCAGGGGGTCCCTGCCCACCTGAGGGCCTGGGAGCCAGCGACCCCTTGGTCAGAGGAGAGGCTGGCGCCAGACCCCAGCTGGGGCCTGGCTGGGCTGGGGGCCCCAGGAGAGAGGAAGGCGTCAGCTCACAAGATGGGGAAACAATGGGTTATGTCTACGCCTCCTTCTCCAGGTTGTGTCTAAGCCTCTTCCTCCTCATCAACTGGGGGTCAAAGTTACCGGGGAGGGAGGGACATCGACCCTCCCTCAAAACACCGCCCGTCCCTTTTCTGAAATCCACCTGGCCTACACACCACAACGGGGGGGTGGTGGAAGGGGCGCTCAAGTCAGGACGCCGGGGACTCACCCCCCGGGGGCCCTCCCCCACACTCCCGATGTCCCTGGCTCCCCGCCCCCAGCCCGGGCTGACGCCGAGCCCTCGGCACCTGCCTGGGAGACACACCTGCCCAGGCCGGTGCTGCCCGGATCCACGGAGGGTCCTGGCCAGGCCAGGCCTAGCAGGTGGGCCCGTCTGGCTAGGCGGGGCCGGGGAGGCGCCCGA
>NW_007098061.1:120810-129852 GCF_000164805.1 Carlito syrichta | reverse complement strand
CCCAGGTCGGCCGCTCGCCTCGCCGCGGAGACCGAGAGGGCGGGCGGAGAGGTCGTGGAGGAGGCCGAGAAAGGAGAGGATGCCCGCCTCCTGGGGCCGGCCGGTTGGAGTGCGTGTGTGCGTGTGTGTGTGTGTGTGAATTCACAGCCTGGTCCCACCAGCGAGTAGACAGGGAAGCCTGGCATTAGTGACTTCACGGCCCTAAGGATCGGTTTTCTCGTCTGTGAAATGGGGACAACCCTGGTCCCTCTCATGGCTGTTGTGAGGATGTCAGGTGATACAATTGTGTCACCAGGTGCTGGCAACACCCCACCTCCTGCCCTGAGAGCCAGGCCTCACCCCATGCCTGTCCCGGCACCTTGAGGGTACCCCAAGAACTCTCCCTAGAGGGGGTCCCCTCCCTAAGGATTGACCCAAGCCTCTCTTGAGCCCCAAGCAGCTGCTTGAGGTGAAACGAGCCCTCCTCTTGGCTTAGTCTCTCGCTGTCTCCTTCCTCAAGTTGGGACTTTCTCAGTCCTTTCTTCCTTAGCTTTGCTGCGCTCCTCACTGCATTTCCTGCAGAGTGCCCCTTTTGCGCTCACAGACACACATTCCAAGACTTGGGGGCCTTTCTCCCTGCCCCTAGTCTTCTTGGGATTCTTTCGTTGCTTCTGCTCCCTTCAGCACCTCCATCCCTGCTAGGCTTTGGCCATGGTTTCCTCCTTGCCTTCCCTCCTCTCAGAGGTGAAGCCTGGGCCCCCAGGCCTGCAGGACCCTGTGTTTCCTGAGTTCTTTCACAGGGTGTGGAAGGCCAAGACTAGGGCCCAGCTTTGGTGGGTCATAGAGCCTCTGACCAAACCTCTCTGGCTTCTCTGGTTCCCGGAGAAGCACAGAGACCCTGTCCTCCACAGGGCAGGGCAGAAGAAGGTGCAAAGTGTTTCACAAATTGTGTCCCGTTTGCAAACCTGGACTGCCCATTGGTCATGCTGGCCCCTTCTCCTTCAGTGTGGCCCCCAGTAAGGAGGGGAAGACACCCATCTTGCAGTTAGCAGCCCCTAGCTCCAGCCCTGAGACTATCCCAGTACCCAGAGCCAAAGGCCTGGGCTGCCTCTCTCCCTGCCCCTGGACCCGAGAGGTGGCCACCTCACCTTTCCTGCACTAGGCCCTCATAGTAACCACCTGCTGCCACGGCGCCTGGCTTTTCTTCCCATCATGGCTAGTGACTGTTTCTTAGAATGTTACTTGTCTCAGCCAGGGAACACCCTCAGGAGCTCAGGAGCGTGTGCATGTGTAGGACAACACCCTCTTCTAGTACCTTTTGCTCAAGAACCAAAGTCAGCTCCAAAAGCCAACTGAGGGCCACACTCGAGAGAAGACAGAAGAGAGAGAGGAAAGGGAGGCCTGGGTCTTGACAGGAGGGAGGCCAGCAGGGGCTTCAGCACACAGCCAAGGATGAGCCGAGCCCACAGGTGGTTCCTCCCTTTCCTCCTTTCTCACTTTGTGCAGGGCAGATTTATATTCCTAGGCCTTGCCTGAGCCCCTTCCCACAGGAAGCTGCAGTGTGGGCCCATAAAGCTCTCCGACCAAAGCTGGGGTCCCCCAGCATGAAAGCAGGGCCCACTGCACAGAGAGGGGCCACTCTCTGGCCCAGGTGGCAGGAGGCAAGGCCAGCATCCAGGCCCTGGGCTTGGCTGTGGGCAGATCCTGACCTGGCCAGACTAGAGGCTCGCAACCCCTCCTCCCACAGGGCTGCAGCCTGTGTGGGGTGAAGCACAGACTGAGAGCCTGCAGAGGGCTGCTGCTGACTGACCCCCAGTCTGGGGCTTAAGTGGCCGGCAAGTCTGGGTCACTACAGGATAGCACTCAGGACCGTCACTGTGGGCCCAGAGTGTTCTGCACCGTCTGGCCCACTGACCCCGACTGACCCTCTGACTGGGTTGTGGAGCCACCCCCACACCTCGCCCCGCCCCCACCTGCTCCTGCTGCTCCCATAGGAACCTTGTGGCCCCAAGTCCTACGGCTTCACCCAGCTTCAGCCTCACCAAACTCCCACAAGATTGACAACAGCACAACCTTACTCAGACAGGATTAGACGTTTATAAAACAAGTGAATATTCACAAACCGTGGGAGAAACACACCTTTCCAGCAACAGAAAATCTCTATAAAGTGCATTTTGCCTGCGACCATCTTTTCCCTGTGTGGCCCTTGGGCCAAGATTTGGGGCGCTCTTCTGTGGCAGTCCTCGGCGCCACCTGGGCTAGGGGAAGGGAGGTCTGGCACCATCGTGGAGCTCTAGGCCACCAGACACCCCCTCTCCCACCTGCCCCTCCTGGCTCCAGGAGTGCGCTGTCTGACTGCACTGGTAGTCGCCCTGGGAGTGGGCCGGGGTGGTGAAGAAGTGGGGGAAGTGGTCCTGCCACCCGGGATCTCAGGGAAGGGAGCCATCGCCAAACAGGTAGGGACGGACTCATCCCGACCTCTGAAGGTGCAGTTCCTGAACACTGGTCTGGCCTGCAGCCTCGACCTTCTGTTTCTCAGGCTCACCCCTCCAGGCTCACGCTGCTCTCCCTCTGGCAAGAGGAGTGACTTCCTGGTTCTCCTTCCTCCTGGCAGGGGCTGAGGGAATCCGGTGCCCTGAACACACACCGTCACCTGGGCCCTGCTTCCCCACACGACTATGGGATGTTTCTAGCGAGGGTGACACACATACGACAGGTGGACTCCAAAGGCAGCTCTCTGGCTGAGGAAGCCTGAGACACCTCAGGAAGAAGCCTGTCAACGTGCTGGACAGCGACAGGAGACAGGGGCCTGACCCCAGGGCTGTGGTCGGAGGACAGAGGGCAGGGCTGGGGCCAGGGGAGCTCACAACTCTGAGGCTAGGAAAGGTCACAGGGAGGTAGAAAGGAAAACGCCCAGAGGCCAGCTTAATGTTACACATGAGGACAAAACACAAACAGGAACTGGCCTCCCGGCTACATGCATACACGCACGTATACACAACACACACACACATGTTGTGGCTCAAATGCAGGCCACAGGGTGGAAGGAAGACTTGCTCCAGTTGACCACAGTGCTTCTTTCGCAACACCGGCCTTTGACAGTAGGAGGGAGGGGTGGGAGGCGCAAGTCACTCCTGGAATGCAAGGCTTGGCTCCTCTGGGTCAAGCCTCCCACCCACCGCTTCTGGAAGGGATGGCGTGCTGGAGTGATCTCTGCTCGGACTTTGGCTAACTGCCCCTGGCAGTCCCTGCCCGAGTCCCTCTGCCCGAGTCCTTGGAGTCCAGCCTCTGGGACAGCTAACATGGCAGTCTGGATGCTGACCAGTTCAGGGCAGGCCCTGGAAGCCGACAGAACGAAGACTAGCATGGCTTCCCTGGCTGGGTGTCAGTGGTCCTCACTGGCAGCACTGTGCTGCCTTGGGGTGCAGCCAGAGGAGCCGGGTGGCCTTATGCCCCTGAGAAGCCGGTCTCCTCCTGGTGGAGGGACGGAGTCTGACCCTGGTCCCTCCACAGCTCCCGGGTGAGTCCTGAGGCTGGCTCTCAGCTGTGGGGAGGAACAGGGAGAGCTGGGCTTCTATTCCTAATCTTAGGCTCGCCCTGAAAAGGTGAGGTGCTGTCTTAGGCTCCTATCCGCAGTACTGGGCACACACCTCACCATCAGGGTGTGCTTCCGTATGCTGGCAGCAACTTTTCAGATCTGTCTACAGCCTCATGCTCGGTCCCAGGTGTCCAGAGATGGTTTGGAGGACCCAGCGGCAGGGAATTTTAAAATAAAAAAGTGAGGCCAGGTGGCTAAGTCTGGACAGCATCCAGCCTGCCCAGCCTCCAGGGCCACAAAGCAGGAACTCAGTGGGACTCTGCTGCCTCCAGAAGCCCCTGCTTTGGACAAGGGCCAAGACGGCCGCCCTCTTGTTCCTCAGTCTGGCGTGAAGAGGGAGGGAGGCCGATGCCAGAATCCCAGCTGGGTCTGACCACTATATTCTATTCAGACAAGGCAGGTGGCTTGCAGGGACAGGTCCCGGCTGGCAGTCACTGCCACGGCCTCTAGCCTTGTCTGGAGACCAGGACACAGTGCTCGTGGTGAAGCGTGCTATAGGTGCTCCTCCAGCCTGGGCAACAGTCAGAACCACGAGAGTGTAAACAGACACACGCACACGCACACAGGCACACCACTCCCTCCTTGGCAGGCGCGCACACACGCACACACGTCCCCTCCGCCTGTCTGGTGATCCGCTTCTCTGCAGGTTGCGCTCTGCGGCTGCGGCTGCTGCTCGGGCACCCAGGCTTTGTGCACGGAGCGAGGGCTCTGCGGCTGCAAGAAACACAAGGCAAAAGGAGCACTCAGAAGATGTTCGGCTGCCCAGCGACAGGCTCCTCCGACTGCTTCTTTGGGGGTGCTCAGACTGGAACCGGAAACGCCGAGAGAACGGGCCATGGCACTGGGGTACAGGCTGTTGCTGGGAGGCCAGTGGGGTAGCTGAATGCTGCCCTCCGAGTGATGATGTGGCCCCTTCACCTGGGGCTGAGGGCAGCAGGGGGCAGGACACGGCTACACAAGGCTCACTGGAGGCCTTGGGGTCACTCGCTTAGACACGTCAAGCACAGTGTCTGAATCAAGGCAAGTAGCTGTGGCCAGAGATGGGAATCAGAAAAACATGGCTGGAAGAGAAGCCTGCGGGGAGCAGTAATTCCGAGGAGTAAGGCAGGGAGTGAGTTTAGAATCAGCAGGTGAGCGCATTTCCACATAGAGATGAAGGCACCCTGGTGCAGCACTAGGAGGCAGAGGGGGCAGGAGGGAGAGAAAGTACGTGGATGGCTCATTTGAAAGATTTCTAACATCTGGAATCTGGGGCAGAGGGAAGCAAGGGCTTCACCCCATAACAGACAGATGTTGGCTTGCCCGCTGAAATAGGGCGAGCCTGTCAGAATGTTGGCTTGCCCACTGAAATAGGCTGAGTGTGTCTGCGATCTACAGAGACACACAGTGTTCCATGAAGAGTCTGTACAGTTTCAACCTTGTAAGACAAGTAATAATAAGTAGGCTTACTGAGCCTGCAATGAGTCATGCACTATACACTTGCGCTATGGCTGAACTGTGTCCCCACTAGTACTAGGGTTTAGGACTTCTTCTGCTGAAGTCCTAAACCCCAGTACCTCAGAATGTGACTACATTTGGAGATAATTCAGGTAAGATAAGGTCATCGGGTGGGCCCTAAGCCCATATGGCTAATGTCCTTATAGGAAGAGGAAACTAAGTCCTGGACAGTAGAAAAGGGACCATGTGAAGACACAGGGAAAAGGCATAGTCCACAAGCCAAAGAGAGAGGCCTCAGAAGAAACCAACCCTGGGAACATCTTGATCTCAGACTCTGAGCCTCCAAAGTATGAGGGGACATATCCCTATTGCTTAAGCTACCTAGTCTGTGGTACTTTGTCATGGCAGCCCAAGTAGACAAATACAACTTATGACCCCATTAACCTTGGAGATAATCCTCCATTATTATAGATGAGAAAACTGAAACCAGAGAGGATAAATACCTTGCCTAAGACAATAGTATTCATAAGTGGCAGGGCCAAGATGGGAAATTCATTTTTGTCTGATTCCAAAACCTGTATTTTTACCACTAAGTAATCTCTATATTATTGCTCACCAAGGCTTTTAGAGGCTATAAAAAGAAAAAATTCAACATGGTGTCATAAACACTAATGTCCAAGCAACATTGAATGAAAGTTGTTATTAGAAAAGTGAAAATACTCTTAACAGTCAAAGACATTGGAGACAAAGATTCAATATTGGTCTTCCAACACATGCTAAATCTGAAGCAGATAACTAGTTGGTATTATGCTCTTGTTCTCAAGCTTGGGCATATGTCTGCAGAAAAATGGGGCTGGGGAAATCAGATGAGGCCTTGCAGGAAAATGAAAGCAGCGCTGAAGGAAAGGGAAGAACAGCCCAGGGAAAGGCACCCAGGGAAAAATCAACTCATAACACATGCATGGAAAAATCCATCTCTTTCTACTCGTCATTAATACAAGAAACACACAGACAGCTGGGACAAAAAGTCAGTTAATAACCACCTTTTCTGAACCTCCAGTGTTGGTTAGGATGGCCTCCTGGTACCTCTGTCCTCACACCCCTTCTCATCCATTAGATGCTCCAAGAAACCCCAGTCTATAAGCCCACCCTGCCCCGAGATCCTAGCCCTGGAGGGGTGTGTGTACCTGCACATATGTTCATGGAGGGTACCGCAAAGGCTGAGGATCTGGAGGACACGTTGTTTGGAGACTGGCACTGAGTCTCAGTGTTTCCCTCTCCCCACCATACCTGGCGAGGCACAGTGTCCAAGAGCTTGAGAAAGGCAGAGGGTTGGTTTGCTACCAGCTCCCAAGGCAGGGCCAAGGAAGTGCAGAGGTACAGCTGGGCTGGAAGGGGGAGAAAGCTGAAGCTCTTAGCTCAGCCTCGTTCCTCTAGTCAACCACACCATAGAAGGGACAGTCATCAGTTCACAACTAATCATGAAGAGCCAAGGAAAGTGCTAGGGGACATTGGAGCCCAACTTCTTATTTTCAGGCCAGGAACTGAGAATCAGAGAGGTGATACCACTTGGGCAGAGTCTCCCAGGAGGCCAGTGGTAGGTCTGGGATGCAGACAGTATGAGTAAGGTAGAGCTCTTTTCCCAATGCCACACTGACTCTACTTCCACTAACTATGGGGCACTTTACCAACAGCAGGTGCCTTTCACACACAGGAGGGAGTATACAACTAAAGTGTCAACAGGACAACAGAGATTCCAGGAGGCAGGTTTTACTCAGCAAAGCCCCGGGGCTGCTAACTGGCTGAGCAGGTGGAGGAGGGGAGAGGTGATCCTTGGCCATGAACTTTTTGTATTCAACAGGGCTTCTCTCAACAGATCACTCTGTACCAGCAGAAGGCAAATGGAACACGTGAGCTGTTCTCCCCCATGGTCAAATAATTGGACCAATGAGCGAAATCTGGGCACAATTTGAGGCTGATGGAATCCTGAGCAGTCAGCAGCTTTGGGGATTACAGAAACCGGCTGAAACGAGAGCTATTTAAGGGCTGGCTTGTTTTTCAGTTTAGTGAACGTTGTGAAATGCAGAACAGACAGCCACTGTGGATTTGAGGTAAGCATGGAACCCACTGATATGGGGACATTTTTTTCCACAAGATCCGTTGAAACTGTGACTGACCGTCCCTTGTACCACCACAGGCCTGAGCTTAGTATCAGAAGCCCAGAGGGAAAGGAGACCTCCAAGGTTCAAGACAGAGCCTCTGGGTTGAATGACTGCTCACACCTTATACCTAAAACACCTCAGAAAATAGATGTATCCAGACCCAAGTCACACAACTGAAAATGACCGAGGAAACGGGAGGAAGGGACAAGTCTCTCCCCCTTAATATATCAACTATATCAACTTGGGTAAGTAGCCACAGCTCTGTGCTGGCTGATTGAAGTAACACCGACACAAAGACACTCTGAGCAGTAAATGCAGGATGACAATGTGACTTCATTTGCATGAGGCATTTGTTTTCTCATCTTCTTTCCCTAATGTGTATGCTTGATGGCCACCATCTTACAGATGAGGATGCTAACCAACTTTAGGCCCAGATGCTACTGCCAGCATGCAGGGAGACACAGCGCGCTCCCTTCTCTCAGGGTTGCCACAGACGCAGGTATGCCCCTCAGCCTGTCTTAGAGTGAAGTCTGCACCTGCTCAAGTCCTTGGCCCTCCTGACCCCACTCCAACCCTCACAGCCCAGCCTGGCCTGAGTGCCCAGGGAGCCAGTGATGAAGGGGACAGTACACCTTGAGAATCAGTCCTGGAGATCCCAGCAGGCTGACAGACAATCTCCTGGACTCCAAGGCCAGGGACAGGTGCTTCCTCTGCACCCCAGAACCATCTCCACTTGGAGCCTCCCTCAAGTCGCTCACCAGCCCATTCTTCCCGCCTGTTCCTGAGCAGGTCCCAGCTTCATGCCTAGCTTATCCTCCAGAAGTGCCAGCTTGATCATTCCTGCTTCAAGATGCTTCTTTACCCCCAGAGAGTACACCAGGGACTCATCTGCCTGACATTTATAACGCTCCATGGTCAGACCCCACTGTAACCTTATGGTCTTCTAAAATGATAATCATAACAATACCTATAATAATAGTAACTACCATTTACCGAGGACTTAGGAGCTGGGCACTGGGCTAAGTGTCATGCCTATTATGCAGACACTCTACCAATATCCACATTTCCTGGCTAACAGAGCCTATACTTTGTTCAGGAGGCCGTGGGCCTGGCCTAGACAATGGATTATGACTGGACTGAGTCAGTGATTCTCCAAGTATGGTCCCTTATAATACAAGCCTGCAACCTCTCTTGTGCCCAACCTTTACTTTCTATCTTCTTACCCGATTTTGTTTCATTTTCTCTTCATGGTACTTATGGCCCCTTGACATTTTAAATACCTATTTATAGCACAAATCTGTCCATCAGCAATGTCTATGTCAGAGAGCCCAGTCAAGGTACAGGGTACACGCATCCAACAGTCATCTCACTGAGCATAAAACGAGACACTCAAGCCAGATGGCCCCAGCCTGGCCCAGAAGTGAGAAGGATCTGGAAAAAAGAACCAGTCAGCAACATCGAGAAAATCACCTCCAGCCTAATGATGAAGACATGGCACATAAGGAACAATCTGAGATGATGACTCAGAGAGGAGAGGAATTTATATTTCCCCAAGAGGGGCATAAAAGGCCCTTCCTTTTGGGGGGAAGGAGTAGTCAGGTGTGTGTGCCTTTTTTTTTTACAACATTCAAGAAGCGTGCTGACAGGAAGAAGCAGAGTTGAAGTCGCGGGACAGATAAGGAGGAAGGAGCAGCTATAAAGGGCAAAGGTGATGGGGAGACTGGATTGCTGGTCCTTAGGCAGGGCAGGGCAGAGTGAGTCCAGCACAGGCCTTGTCCTGGCTTCTTAAGGTCAATGCTGCCCTCCGCTGGCAGGCCTACAGAACAGCCAGTCAGGAGAGCCCGGGGCCTGGAGCAGCCTGGACTC
>NW_007098061.1:98649-120790 GCF_000164805.1 Carlito syrichta | reverse complement strand
CCCCGCCCACAGCTTCAAATCCAAGTCTCAGCTTTCTTTCTGTTGATTTGACTTACTTTTATAGGCAGAAAGTGCCAACCCTCTTATCACTACCTCCCATCCCTTTTTTCCCCTTAGCTGGCAAAGAAAGAAAAGGGCTTGACTTTTAAATTGCCAAATGTATAAAAGAATGGTGGAATTTTTGAGCCGAAATCCTCATAATCTCATCACACCAGATTGTAATCTAGTTTGCTGTTTTAACCTTTGGCTGCAAGGCAGCAGTTTTCCACACAAAGCCTCCCTCCCTCCCACCTAAACTTCCTGAGGCTGAACCTGAACTGCGGTCACTCACTCTCAGACATCCCTGCTTGGCAGCTCGGGGGTAGGCAACTCTGCTACCCTGGCCCGCTTGCTGAGTTCTTCACCAGGGGGCTCCTCAGCTGCTTCCAGCTTGCGTTTGGGGGACGCTGGGCCACTGGGCAGTGGCCTTGGGCCTGTAGGGAAACATGTCAAAGGTCACACAGACTGTGAGTATCACCAAGATGATCCTGGCAGTGGCAGCTCTTCAGAGGACGTGGAATGCCAGCATGCTGCTCCTCAAACCTGCCCCTCAGCCTTCCTTTCAGGAGGGACCTCACCTGGAGGTGTCCAAGGAATATGACCAGCCTGCTGGGAGCAGGGCCACTTTGGGCCCCAAATCCCATAGGCTGCAGGCCAGAGACTGATTTGGCCTGCCTGCCGGCCTCACTCTGAAGGTGAGACATTCCCTCCACCACTCCAGACTGGCCTCCCAGGGCAGCAAAGAGGAGGGCCCCATGGAGGCAGCCTGGACGGGCAACTGGATAAAGCGCTTAGGGCTCTTGCCATCTCATGTTCCTGATCTTCATCCCCAAGCTAAAGGGAAGAGGTTACAAATGCAGCAGATCTGTTCAGTCTCTCTCTCTCGCTGTAGCCCCCGCCCCCAGTCACCTCCTTTCTCACTCCCTGTGCTCACTTCTACCCTGTGCTGTCCACTCTCCACACAGCAGGCAGGGGAGCTTTTGTTTTTTGAAAGCAGGATTTATTGAGAGGACATAAAAACTCCTAGAGCAGGAGGGGACCTGGATTGCCCTGGGGAGCTTTTTAAAAAAACTTCGTCTGCCATGCCCACCTTGCTGACCAGCTTTCGGTGCATGGAGGCCTGAATCCTAATCCCTGTTGTGGAGGATGCTTCTCCTGCTACATCCCATCCTCCCCTCCTCTAGCTCCTCACTGAGGACATGCCATGACACCAGCCTCTCTCTGGTTCCCTGAAAGGGCTAAGCTTGGCTCTGTTTCTGGAACTTTTCTTGCTACTTCCTTTGCCTGGAATGTTCTTTTCTTGGTTCTTGGAAGGACTGGTTCCTGTTCATCACATGAGTCTCATCTCAGAGAGGCTCTCCCTGACTACTCCAGCCTCAAGTAACTCAGAGGCCACCCTCCGCCCCCAGTCCCTCTCTATCAAGACACTGGATTTTATTTTCCCCCAATGCACTTGTTATCTGAAGTGATCCTACTTGTTTCTTTTACTGCCTGACTGCCCCAGGTGGACTATAGCTTTATCATTCAAGGACTCCTGGCCTCAGCCCTGAATGCCTGAAGTGAAGGCAATAGGCCACAGGAGGACAACTGCTTCTCACCTGTACTGCTCATGCTTCCAGCCTGGCTCGAGCTGGGCTCTGCCACGGGGTGACTGAGGTCCTCCACACAGGAAGGCACAGATGCCAGCAGACCTGGGAGACAGGAGGGAATTATCATAAAGCAGTCTCACAGGATTATAAGGGCAGTAGGACACGAAGAAACAAGGGGGGTGGGGAGGGCAGAATCATGACACGGAGGTTCCCTATCTTTCCACTGCTCCATAACTGCTCAGGGAGGCCCAGTCTAGCTCAGCCTGCAGTGTCCTGTGCTCTGGGAAGTCAACTCGACTTAACAGCCTGGAAGACAGCACTTGGTATCACTGAGCATCTGGTCATTCCCATCCATCCCCTCTGAGCCTGCAGGTGCTGGCCCCGCCTTCAGTGAGCTGGGAGGGCAGTGGGGGATAGTGGCTCCTTACAGAGTCCCCGGTAGCGTGACAGCTGCTGATAAATCTGCTTCATTCGTTCAATGTTGAGCCGGCTGGTCTCGGCGTGGTTGACGATGGGCCGCGGGTAGTCCACACCAATGATGCACTTGGCTGCCTTCTGAACAGACTCTGGGGCATTCCAGGGCTCATAGATGTACCGAGAGGGAAACCCTTTCAATCTGGGCAGGTATCGCCTAGAATATACACACAGATGACCTGTCAGCACACCTAGACCCTCCTTCAAAGGGCCACGGGCATCCCATCCTAGGAGAAGGCCACAGTGGTCAGAAGCCAGAGAGCCTGGTCTGCACCCTTACCTGACGTAGTCTCCGCTGGGGTCTGTGCGGCGGCCAAAGCCCACAGGGCAGTAGCAGTGAAAGAACTGCTGGAAGAAAGCACTGCAGGACAGCCACATCCAGCTGCCTGCATTCACACTGAAATCTGCATCCAGGAGCAGCTCATCAAATACCTAGATGGAGGAGGGGGCTAATCAGCCTCCTTGGGGACCTACTGCCATATTCTTCCCAAGTCACCACAGTTTCCCCAGAAGCCAAAGCCCTCCTGCTGAGGGCAAGCCACAGAGGGTCTGGACAGGATCTCCTGGACCCAGGGATCCCACCCCATCCCTCATCCAAGAAGGGGGCTGCCCTTTGCTGGGCCTGACCAGAGGGTACAGGCCAGCTGTCTGCTGAGAGAGCACTCACCCGAACCCCGCTCTCCCAGCTGACCCAGAGGTCCCCGCGGGTGAGGAAGCAGGCCACAGCGTGCCGGGCCAGGTGGTGGATCCAGCCCTCCTGCCTCAGTTGGGTCATGATGGCATCAATCCAAGGGAAGCCTGTCTTGCCCTCGGCCCACTTGGCCAAGGCCTCAGGGTTGCGGTCCCAGGGGATCTGGATGCAGATGGGGTTCCCCTCCATGCGGTCAAACCTGGGGTTGTTGGTGGCTGCCGCGTAGAAGAACTCTCGCCACAGGAGTTGCCCAAATAGGGAGAGCGGGGGTGTGCTGTTCCGCTTCACCTGAGGGGTGGGGATAGCGTGTGGATACAAACACTTGGCCGGCTCTTAGCATGATGTGTCCCTCAGGTCTCTTCCACCATGAGAATCTGGAGCCCCTGCAGACCTGGTGGCTCCAAGCCCCCACAAGAGTTGAACCCTAGAAGTGGCATAGTGTGCCTGTAGGTGCAACACCCGGGCCCTGCCCATGCTGTGCCACTGCTCTGAGCAATAAGAAATCAGCAGAGAGTTGGTCAGCAGGAAGGGACCTGCATTAGGAGTCAAACACCCCAAGGCTTCTTGTCCTCAGGGCTCCTTGTCCGGCTCCATCTTTTAGAAAGTTGAAGGGAGTTTTACTATCAGTGCACATAAAAAATGCTTAGTCTAGAGTTTGGCTAAATAAGTTATATACAAGAGGCTGGATCTCGGGCCATAAGTCTACAAAATCAGACTTTCAAGCAAGTTTTCCTAAAATCACAAGATTGCCCACCAAACTGGTGAAGTGACTCCATGCCACAAAATCCTGATATTGGCAAGAGTAAGCAGATAACATTAAAAAATGTAGGCATGGCTGGGTGCAGTGGCTCATGCCTGTGATCCCAGCACTTTGGGAGGCTGAAGCCAGAGGATTGCTTGAGCCCAGGAGTTTGAGACCAGCCTGGGCAACATAGCAAGACCTTCTCTCTACAAAAAATAAAAAATTTAGCCAGGCGCATCTGAAGTCCCAGATATTCAGGAAGTTGAAGTGTAAGGATCGCGTGACCCAAGGAGGTCGAAACTGTGGTGAGCCGTGATCATGCCACTGCGCTCCAGCCTGGCTGACAGAATGAAACCTTGACTCAAAAAAATAAATAAATAAATAACACAGCCACAAGATGATCTGATGACCCTAAATGTTGGCTGTGTCACCTTCTCTCCTTCTGGGTACACCTAACACAGGCTTATGTGCCACCTAGCCAAATGGCGCGGCCCTGTGAGCAGCCCCTCCAGACCACTCCCTCCATCACTGATGGGCAACCACCACTCCTGGACTCCCCTTCTAAGTGCTCTATACACAGCCTCAGAGAGCGCAGCTGCACTTCTCAGCTTTGGACTGTCTCCAGCCTCACTATCTCTGCTCCCACCCTAGGGGCCTCACCCCTATCCACCTGCTACCTGCGGACCTGCCACCTCTAGGGCCATGCCTGACGCTGCTTTTCTGCCAGTCCTTTTGCTGTGCATGATAACCTGGGTCGCATGTTTATTGGTGATTCAGTGTGTATTTGGCTCTGGCCCTCTTGGATACTGACTCTTGCCCATCTCCCCTCAGCTATCCACACACTAAAGCACCTCCAAGGTCCACAGCCCAGCCCCCATCCCGGGGCTGGAGAGAAGCGCCCTACGTGGAGTCCCTGGCAGGCCAAGAAGGCCCACCAGGCTATGAGTGGGAGTGGACACGGCCCTCACGGTGCCCTCACCTTTTTATAGAGGTCCCACAGGCGGTAGTAGAAGAGGCGGCAGGACAGGCAACCAAAGCGCAGGTAGGGGCTGAGGCCTGTGGGGCTGGCCAGCAGGGAGTTGGCATTCATTCGGGGCCTCTCGTAGTTGGCAACCCAGGCCTGCAGCGGAAAGGGAAGGTTACAAAAGGAAAGGCCTGGATGTCACAGAGGAAGAAATGGAGGCACTGGGTGGTTCAGGGATCGGCCCAAGTCACAGGACAGAAAGCCAGGGGCAGTGCCAGGACTGAACTCTGATCGGCCCACTCCATCATGCCAAGCTGATTTTGAGACAGAACCACCGCCAGACCAAACAATGGGGCCACGTCCTGGCCCTGACTTGCTCCTTAGTTTGTAGCATGATTGTGAGCAAGTTATTACTTCCCTCAGCTACTTATCTATTAACTAAGACAAAATTTCCCATCTCCTGAGTATTAAATTACATGAGAAGGCCGAGCTTGGTGGCTTAGCCTGTAATCCCAGCACTTTGGGAGGCCGAGGTGAGCGGATAGCCTGAGCCTGCGGGTTCAAGACCAGCCAGGAAAACTTGGTGAGAACTTGTCTCTACAATAAATAAAATTAGCCAGGTGTGGTGGTGCGCACCTGTCGTTCCAGTTACTTGGAAGGCTGAGGCAGAAGGATCGTTGGAGCCCAGCACAGCCTGGGCGACAGTGAGACTCCGACGCAAAAAAAAAAAATTAGAGCCGGGCTCGGTGGCTCAGCCTGTAATCCCGCGCCTTTGGGAGGCTGAGGTGAGTGAATTGCCTGAGCCCACGGGTTCGAGACCCACCTGGGCAGCGAGACCTCATCTCTACAATAAATCAAAAAATCAGCTGGGTGTGATGGCGCATGCCTGTAATTCCGGCTACTCAGAAGGCTGAGGCGGAAGGATCGCCGGAGCCCAGCAGGCCGAGGCTGCAGTGGCCGGGAGCGGCCACTGCACTCCAGTCTGGGCGACAGAGAGAGACTCCAACTCAAAAAAAAAAAAAAAAAAAATTAAATAAGACACGAAATAATTCTGAAAGCACTGAATGAATTATAAAAAGGAAAGGAAAAATGGCTTCTACTTTCCAGAAAAAAAAATCCTCTGTCAACCCCTGCTCCAGTCACTAGAGGCCCCTGCGGTTGCTGTTGCACCATGGGCATCAGGGACTTTCGTTACTGTCCAGCAGCAGCGGGGGAAGGAGAAAACCCCAAACCCTTCCTGGAGATCAAGAGGGCCGCTCATTTCTGGGACCACTCGTCATATGGCATCACTGGTCCTGATTCTACCATCAGTGGCTGCTGGCACGGTGCTCTACTTTCCCAGCTTGCCGTTTCCCGCAGGCTCTCACTTGACCTTAACATGCCTCTGAGGTGGCATTTATGACTAACTCCTTTTGAAAATGAGGAAACTAGGCTCAAAGAGTTCTGTGACTCTCTTGGGGGGTTATAGAGGTGGTAAGAGACAGGGTGGGGGACTTGGGCTTCTGACTCCAGATTTCTTCTCTTTCCAGTACATCTAGTAACTATTTTCTGTTTAACACCTGAAACCTCTTTCTCTCCATGATGAACATTTCCCAAACTTTACAGCCTCCTCAGACCTCCTGCTCCCCACCACCCTTCAGAGGATGACCCGCCTTCCCTATGATAAAGGAAACAGAAGCTACCCAAAAGGGAATATCTCAACTCCCAGTCACTGACTCTACAGATCCTCCTGCATCCACACCTCCCTTCTTCCTTCTCCCCTCCTGCGACTATGCCCAAGGCCAAGGCCTCTACCTGCTCTGGGGCCCTCCTCTCTTCCTTCTCTTGCATGTTCAATCTCTTTCTGCAGTTTCAAGCCAAATACATTGGGGAAATGATCTCGTCTCTCCCCTTTGCAAACACAACAAAATAAAACAATAACAAAAGGGCTCTGGGTAACCCTGCAGACCCCCACCCTTGGGTCCCCTTCCCTCCTTCATAGCTGACCTCTCCATCCCCCTCCCCCACCTCCACTTTCTGGCCCACCCCATTCTGGCTTCTGCCTTGACCACTCCATCACGCTGGCTCCCACCAGTCTCCTGCGACTTCTGTGCCACTGAATCCTGAAGGCATTTTCTGTCCTCTCAGCAGCACAGCGCCCCGATGTCCACGCCTGCCTCTACCCTCTTGACTCCTTTGCCACATGTTCTCAGTATCTCCTGGCATCTCCTGGCTGGCTGGCTGCTCTCAATCTTTTGCCAGTTCCACCTCCTCTACCCACCTGTTAAATGCTGGCACCCCAAAGCTCCTTCCCAGGTCTCCTATCCAACTGTGTTCCTAGGCAAGCCCATCCAGCCCCACGGCTCCCAATTCCATCTCTTGACGATAACCACCACGTCTGCGGCTCTAGCCTGGATCGCCCCACCCAGCTGCCTGCTAGAAAAGTCCACCTAGCTGCCTTTCAGGTACCTCAAGGGTGACGTTCTCTTTTTTGTAAACTCAACCTTCTGTTGGTCTCCCTACCTCAGAAATGCACTGTCATTCACCGAGATGACCAGATGTAGCCTGGCCATCACCTCTGACCCCCTCATCAAGTCCTGCCAATTCTACGGCCCAAACATTTCTCAGATCTGTCCTTTTCTTTTCATTCCCTACTGCCATCAACCTGGTTCAGGTGAAGGTCATGTCTAGACTTGGCAACCTCCTGGCATCCACTGCCGCTCTCCACACTGGGACCAGAGTGATTGAAAGATGCCTGTCCCTTGGGACAGTATGCACAGTGGGCCTCCTGCTGCTCTGAGGATAGTCCCTGTTGTCCCTGATCTTCACCAAGGCTGTGGCTCACCAGCACCCATGTCTTTCCAGCCTCGGCTCCCCTCACTCCTCCAGTGAGTGTCCTCTACAGGCCTCTACACACACAGCAGCTCCCTTCACCTGGAATGCGGTCTTCCTTTCCCTCATCTTCACTTGTTCACTAAAGTGACCCAGAGGCTGCCTCCTCGGTAGGTGATTCCTGAGGCATTAGGTGAAACGCATCTAACAGACACCAGGTAGTCCTGCCTGCACACACCCTTGCTACCACCTTCTTTTAAAATGTTTTCGTTTTATATGAAACAGATTCAGAAAGTCATACAATGAGTGGCTTAATAACTGTTCTAAGACAAACACCCTCCTTCATAGCTGACCACCAAAGTTCAAGCAACAGAGCTCTGCCAGCCGCCCCAGGCTGTCTATGTCTCATCACAGGAACAGCCCCTCCATCCCCCATAAGTAACCTCCACCCCACCTTTTATAATAATCACTTTCTGCAGTTAAGAAATGTTCACATTTTTCTCTTTTGGCCAAGCATGTTTGGAAGGGAGGGCTTTTCTTCTCAGTTATTCCTTGCATTTTAAAGTAGCTGCTTTTTAAAAAAAAAATTTCACCCAAATGGATAGCCCTGGGTAGAGCTATAGCTTGGTCTTGTCCATTTCAAAACCTTTCGAATGTTAAGTTTTTTTTAATCTACACATTTCCTGTCATCTTTTTCCTTTCATTTTTCTGTAGAAGAACCCAGGCCATCTAAAGCTCTTGATGTGGACACTGGGTCTTGTCCTTTCAAGTCTGTGAGGCTTGCTTTTGGCCCTGGCCGATGGTAACAACCAGATCAAGGCTTCTGGGCCTTCACTGCTGGCGAAGGCCTTCAGCGCTGGGAGAATGCTCTTCCCAAGCAGGTCCAGGAATGCCTGGACTGTAAGGGCCCTTTCTATAAAGCAGCTGCAGGGGGCAGGAAACTAAGAGCTGACTATTCTGTCATGAGAACCTTCTGTGCTCCTCTAGCGACAGGGTGGTGAGGCCGGGTGACGCTGCTGAATGCCTCTGGGGCCTGGGCCTCTGTCCTAGCCGATCCCCACTGCCCTGAGAGGTGGGCCATTTGCTCTCCATGTCCAAGTGAATGAAATCAATGTCCCGGAGGAGACCCAGCAAAAGGTGGGGACGATCAACCCAAAATAACCTTATGGACTTGACTAACCAGATACCCTCTCGGTAGGGGAAACCTGCCCTCAGATGAAAGAAAAGCAATCTAGCATGAGCTTAGAACCACATATAACCCAGCCTCACTCTATTATAGGTTGAGCATTCCTAATTTGAAATTTCAAAATCCAAAATACTTCTGGTCTCAAGCATTTCAGATAAGGAACATTCAACCTGTACTTACTAACTGTGTGACCTCAGGCTAGTTACTTAACCTAAGCTTCAATTTTGTAATCTGTATAAGGGAGATTTTAATATCTACCTTGTAGGGCTGTTGGGAAGATGAAAGGAAATAATGCCATTGGGTGCTTGCCCCAGAAATGCTCAGTCCAATGTCCAGCACATGGTAAGTCTCTCTAAATGTCACTATTTGTTGTTGCTGCTGTTGTTTTTGCCATCAGGAGGATTTATCATTCTTCACCAGCATGTAGTCAGAGGCACTAAGGGACATGACCCTGACCCATATCTCCTACTACGCGGGTATCAGAAACGGGGTTCATACCTTCCGTTCCAAGTGTTTATCCAGGCGGGCCAGAGCTTCTGTCTCTCCTCCTTGCCAGACAGCTGGGCCAAGTCCTTCCGTGGGGAACCCTACAAAAGGAGGACTAGGTCATGGGGCTGGAGGTGGTTAGACCATGTCAGTGACAGCTCAGCAAGTCTAGACACACTGATCTGTACTTTGAACTTGGTGAGAACTGAACCATAGTGTCTGGGTGTTCCCAGAAATGAGATCATCCCTAAAGCTAATAGTGTTTTCTAGGTCATCCTGGTTCTCTTCCCACTGCACTATTTTCTCTCCTTTCCCTTGGCTTCCCCACCCTAGTCCCTCATCATTCCAGGCAGATGAAAGCAATCCTGGACTTCTCACCATTTTGGATTAGCTAGTTTTCAGGTGAAAAAGGCTAATAGCTTTGTTCAAATGAAAAGGTGGAGAGTGGTGGGAAGGAAGAGGGAGGGGTGAAAGGGTGTAGTCAGAAACCCGAGCGTCCAAAAGCACTCTGCTTCAATTGGAGCAATACTAGTTATCCTGTTACGGATAGGCCCACGGGCATGGGCACCAGCACCAGACACTGCCTACATTGTCTGAGAGAGAGAAGTGCAAAAACAGAGGCACAATCTAAAGACAAAAGATTATAAGTATAAGCAGAAGAAAGCCCGGAAGGACAGTCTAGAGTTCATAGTGGTTATCTCCAGGTGGCGAGGCTAATGGTGATTGATATTTCCATTTTTGTTTTTCTGTATTTTCTAACCTTTCTGAAATAACATGCATTACTCTGACAAAGAAGAAAAAACACCAATATGTTTCTTTCTACAAAAGGCAGTGCTAGCATAAGAGGCTGTGGGCAGGAAGCACGCACCCAGCTCCTCCAGGGAGGGCACGCCATAGGTTTCATCGTGGTTCTCCTGGATCTCGGCTCTGCAGCTCTCCATCTGCTGGCTGGTCACTGAGCCCACAGGCTTCTTGGGCAGCTCCATGCGGCTGATGATGGCCTGAAAGCGCTTGTAGGTGAGGGGTGGCTTCTGCCCATTTAGCTCAATGATCCTGGGGGACCCAAAGCACAGCTAGCATCACTCATAGGCCCTTTGTTTCGGATCCCTGCCCACCCAAAAAAGAGTCCAGACTCTGCAGGATCTGAGGGTGCCTTTCTTCATCTTGTGGGTCCCACCTGAGTGGAAAGTAGGGGACAAGGGAAGCTGCATCTCCATTTTACCAAGAGGGAAAATGAAGCCCAGAGAGTTGGAGCAGGTGCCTCAGGTAATGGAGCAAGGCAGGGCCAAAGCTGGGACTCAATTCCAGGTTCCCTGATTTCGACGTGGAGCCGCCTAGAGACAGAGACTGACTAGATTTCTCTGATCACAGAAAAATTCCCACTAGCCTTCTTGGCACTTGGCCCGTCCGTCAAGCCAGGGGAATCCCTGCAGGCCTCTACCCCAGCACAAGCCTTAGTGGAAGTTCTTTGATACGAGCTGCAAACATGTTCCTTTCCTGGAAACTCATCCTCTTCTTAGCTCCCAATTATTAGAACAGAGAGGTGGAGGCGGCTTATCCTCCCTAATCAGAGACGAGCTGGAGTTCATAGCAACAACTAATACTTAAAGATGGTCTTAGCCGGGCTCGGTGGCTCAGCCTGTAATCCCGCACCTTGGGAGGCTGAGGTGAGTGGATTGCCTGAGCCCGCAGGTTTGAGACACGCCTGGGCAACTTGGCGAGACCTCACCTCTACAATAAATCAAAAATCAGCCAGGCGTGGTAGTGCACGTCTGTAGTTCCAGCTACTTGGAAGGCTGAGGTGGAAGGATCTCTGGAGCCCAGCAGGTCGAGGCTGCAGTGGCCGGGAGCGGCCACTGCACTCCAGTCTGGGTGACAGAGTGAGATTCCAACTCAAAAAAAAAAAAAAGAAAGAAAGAAAGAGGGTCTTGCAGTTCACAGAGTATTTTTCACGAGCAAGGGAAACATAACTGCCCTCATGCAAAAAACAAAGCTGTAAAAGGATGAAGGGGAGAACCAGGCCATTTATATAAGGATGAACTGGATGTATGGAGCTGGATTCCTGGGGATCTTGTTGGCCATGAAGCAGATTACACAAGCCCAGCTGAGTTCATTTCTCAGTTTGTTCTCTCTCACTCTCCCTCCATGAGTGGAGATATGAGGTTGGCTGCTGCCTCTGCAGTGCCTTCCCCTCCTCTGGCACGTGGCAGGAGGAGGAACTCCACACCCAGCCTCTTCTCCCGAGGGCCTGGCTCACGTGCACAGCTGTGTGACCCAGCTTCCTGGCAGCCAGCATGGGGTTGGGGGTGGGGAGGTGGTGGCTGCTCGCTTGGCAGCAGTGGCAGCAGCAGGAGGGTGACAGCTCTGGCAGGGAAGGGGAGGAGGGGGTTTCCTCCTAGGCTCTCTGAAACCACAGAGGCCTGTCCCCAAGGGAGGAGGCACCTCTGGAGTTGTCAGCTCCCTGTAGGAGAGCCCTCTAAAGCCCCTGAGCAGCACGAAAAAGCGTGGCCTGGAAACCCAGATACTCAGGAAAACCCTGGAACCCATCTTAGGTACAGACGCTGGACCTATGAGAACAGAGGACCAGCGGAGGGGAGACAGACAGGGTCCACTGAGGTCATAGGGCAGCTGCTGAGAAGCAGGATGGAGGTGGCAGCGTGAGGCCCAGATGGGACTAGAGTAGATCTATGAGGATCTGGAGTGGGTCCTAACTGTTTCCATACCCTGGGCCTAATGAGCCTTTCGGCCAACCAAATCGGGTAGGGCTCTTTGTGACTGGCTCTACAGGCCCCATCTCTGGCCCCTTCACCTCCAGTTTCTAGAAAATGCCATTCCTCATGAGCCAGGTGGCCCTATTGCTGAACTTCTCTGAGTTCTGCTCAGTAGAGGCCCAAATCACTAACCCTCACAATTGGCAACCTGACCCCTGGGACCCATCTCTTACCTGTCCAGGTCGTACAGGGTATGAGAGTTCTCAGTCACCACCTCCACACCAGCCTCCTTGGCCATCTTCATGATGGCTGCATCACGCTCTTTCCCAAAGGGTTCGGAGTCATATTCAAAGGTCAGGCGGGTCACCCCCCATTCCTGGGGAAGAGAATCCATTATACTCAACGCTGTGTTTGAGGAGGAGGGGGAAGCTGGGCACTCAGTTCTTCCTTGAGAAGGCACAGAGCCAGTCTAGAAGCCTGTCAGATGGGCAGCAGAACAATCTGGGGGCAGTGATTTGAACAGGAAAGCAAACGCTGGAAGCGCAGAAAGTTTGAGGAGGTCAGGCCAGTGAGGCCAACAGCACAGTGACAGTGGAGTCAGGAAAGGCAGGTGGCTTTGTGTACTTAGAGCGTCCTTGAGGTATGAGAGTGCAGTAGGCTATAAATATAATGCTCCCGGGGGACCCCCATCCCAGCAAGAGGCACTGGCTCACTGTGAAGACAGCAGGGGTCAGGACCACCACCTCCCGCCAACTTGGTAAGTTTTTCCCAGAGCTTCACACGGCCCTACAGACTCATGGCCTAGTTTTCTTGGCAGACTTGTGCTATGTGAAGTATCTTAATGGTTTCCACAGCAACACTCCTGAGACCAGTAGCAAACAGAGTTAACAGGCTCCAGATCTCAGAGAGTCAGGGAAAGAAGAGTGAGCCTTAGGCCAGAGGTCAGAGAAAACTGGCCAAGGGGCTGTGTGTTGAAAAGATAGGAATTCTCTTCTAAGTCTTTAGTCATTTCTGGTAGGAATTTCTAGATCTCATAGCAAGCTGGCCCAGTGAAAGATTGTACAGACAACCAGAAGACGCTCTAGAGCATGCAACTAGCAAGAAGAAAAACATATTCTAACTAAAGCCTCCGGTCATGGTGCCTTAAAGCTATGAACGCCTGGGGACAAATGTCTGGCCATGCACAGGCTGGTCTGGTACTGACTTAGCCCTGCCTGAGGGATGGGCTCTTAGCAGGGTCAGTTATCCCTCATTCAAGGATAGCAGCACTAATATTTGTTGAGCCCTTACTATAAGCCAGGTACCATGATTGGTGGTGTGTATAGATTACATGGTTACATACTCATAGTAAAATAACCCTATTATTAAATGATGCCCTCTCCAAGAAGCCTTCCTCACCCTCCTCCTTTAATACAATTCTCTTGTACCTTGTCCTTTTTCCATCACGGCATCTATCATACAACAATGAAGCTGCCCATTCCTCACCGGTTCCCCCATTAGTATGAATTCTCAGAGCAGAAATCATCTCTGTCCCACTCGTACCTAGTATGGGCCTTGCAACTAGCAAAAGTGCAATGAATACACATTGAACGGCTGAATGAATGACCTATCCATATCTCTGGGCTGTAACAGGGTTGGCCTCTGAATTACTAGGGGAGAGGAGGAGCCGTGTGGAGGGAGAGTGGCAAATGTACCTGTACTGCATGGGGTTAAGAACACAGCTATGAAGTCAGAGTCTGAGATCACCATGTAGTAGCTTCATGACCAACGATTGCTTCTTAACCTGTAAAACTGGGACAGCAGTACCCACCTCTTAGGGCTACTGTGAGGAATAAGTGAGTTCATGCAAACGAGCACTTGGAACAGTGCTTGACTCATAGGTAGCCCTCAATGAATGTTGGCAATTACTAGTGCTGTATGACTTGTATGTGTGTGGGAAGAGAACCAAATGATGTTGTGTTTACTGAGCCATTAGCCTTTTCCTCCTGTCTCAGAGTTGGGGTGGAGAGAGGCGTAGAAACTATCGTGTGCTGCTGAGGATGGAGGGAGTCCATCCTGGAGCCCTCTGTCCATGAGTACTCGTACCTCTGCTTGGGACTTAAAACACACTTTCAAAAAGATTGGGGGAAAAGTGAACTCGCTCCCTGATATAGCAAACAGAAACCTATATGGTACTGAAACAAAGATTTTTATCAAATATTTACCCAGGAGACATAGGGAAGAAGTGCTCTCAGAAAGGTTGGTTTTTTCCCAATAAGCAGAGCAAAGCAAGATGGGAAACACCCCTTGCTTGACATGGAACCCCACCCTCAAAGTCTTGGTCTAGAAAGAGCCCTAATAAATCTTGCTGGTTTGAGCCAAGAAAACAACCTCACTCAATCTGGGGGGAGCCCTAAGGAAGCCAGAGGCATCGGGGTGGAATGACTTACCACATCCTATGTCTAGGCTGAGCTGGGAACTTTGCAACAAGACACTGGTTTCACAGAATTTTCTCCTTAACACAGTTTCCATTCCAAGGGCAAGCTGACAGGCTGCCTTTGTCCTAATTCTCTAGCAGTAGTGGCCAGCCCAGCGTGATGTTTCCATTTCCTCAGTCAGAATATGATCTCACTCAATCTGGGAGGAGCCCTAGAGAGCAGATCTCACTGTCTTCTCGGGAGCCCAACACACTCACCTTGAACAGCCTTGGGAACACATCGGCAGGCTGTCCCCGAACTACAAACAGGCGGGAGTTCAGTTTCCTTAAGCTTGTGTCCAAATCTTCCAGAGACTGAAGTAGGAACCTGCGGAGTTCACACAGGCCTTGTTAGTGATAGCATCATAAAGAGTAGCTCGCTTTCCTAATAAAGCTGGGAGAAACTGGCTCACTGCTTATGCCAAACAAGTGGCATCACGAGTACCAAGACAGGGACACCTGGGTTCTAGCCCAGGAGTGCTGTGGAAGTGGATCAGTGTTGCTGCGGCTGAAAGCCTGGCCTTGCCACTACTAGCTGGGTGACTTCAGGCAATGACTTAATTTCTTTAGCTAGTTTTCTCATCTATAATATGGAGCTGATGTTAGGACCTATATTATAGGATTGCTAAGAAAAGAAAATCAAATAATGTGTGGAAAACATTTAGCACAGTGCCTGACACATCAAAATCATGGGCCAAGTGTGAACTCTTCCTAGCGTGCATCTCTCTGCCATTAGGGACAAGTCATTTATTCCCTCTCAGCCTCAGGCTGGATGTACATATCTGCCCAGCACGAGCTTGTCATTAGAACCACATGGGAGCCAACTGAAACACAAGTGCAATACATGGTGCGGATGCATACCAGTCCTATGAGCGGAGGAACAAGACTGCCGCAGCCTGGAGAATCCTACCCACTCTGGCCCCGCCCCGCAGACTCCTCGCCTTTCTGTACTCATGCTTTGGGCTGCGTGTTTTCTGCTGCCACAGCCCCATGGCCCAGGCCGGTCCCCAGCCCCCAGAGCAGGTAATTCTCTCTCCAGGCCTCTGGTAACCAGGTTTTCCTCCCAGGAGGGAGAAGGCCTTAGAAGGTACTTCTTGACAGGTATCTTCACATGCTTGCGGGGGTAGAGATTGGGTAGGGGGCAGGGAAGACTACAGATACACAAGCACCCAGCAGGACAGCTAGGAAAGGGGAAAGGAAAAGTAAGCTAACATTTACTGAGTATCTACAGCGTTTTATTTTTAAATCCAGTTAACATTACAACCAGATAAACTATTCATGACTCAAAATTCCAGTGACAAAAGGGTACAGAGTAAAAAGTGTCCTCCTCCCCTTCTTCCCTCCCCAGAGGCAACCAAGGTCATGGATGTGATTAAGGATCTGTCATGCCTTTTAAGTGCATTTTCTTATATAATTCTCTCAACACATTTTGAAGGGAAGTAGTATTATCCTTATTTTTTAGGTGAGAAAACTGAGACATCAGGAAGTTAACTAATTTGCCTAACATCCTAGCTGTTAAGTGACAAAGCTGGGATGGGAACCTAGCTTGGTCAGACTCTGAACCCCACGTTTTCTTCTCTGCCTCAATTCCAAAGACTTCTAGCATGCAAACTCTGTCCCAGGGGCTGAGATTCTGCAGGACTGCACAGGTTTCGTGTCCTTTCTCAAATACCAACCTGACTACAGATATCCCACTGGTCAGGTCAGCCTGCATCAGTCACAGACGCCTCCAAGGCACCGGCTGTCCACCCCCGGCACCTCCCGCCCATCCCCACCATTCTTCATCTCTGGCAACAATAGGAATCACCAGATTTATTTTGAGTGCAATGAATCCCTGTGCCTCCTCAGAAGCATGTCACAATATGTGATTACTGGAGGCTTAAAGAAGCAGTGACTGTTCTCAGGCTGCCAGCAAGGGCCAGCCCACACTGCCTCTGACGTACACAACCTGACACACTCCCACAGCCAATACCTCAGATCCACATCCCAGTATGAGCTGCGTCCCAGCCTTGCCCCAAAGCATCACATTAGCTGAAGAGCATGCTGGAGACTCCCAGGGGTTGGGATGGGAGACTGACAGGCTAAATGCTGCTTTATACAAACCAAAGCTCTGTCTCTGTAAATTTCTGTTGCTGAAAAACTGACACCCCCAGAAAAGGAAAAAGCAACTGCAAGTGGCACACTGGTGTTCACCTCCTCCAGGCCTCCCCAGACACCCAGAAGGAAAATAAGAGACACCCATGTGAATAGCCTCATGCCACCTGAAACCTAGGCCCTGCCAGGTGGGATGCCTAGAAATAAACCCCAGGACAGGGGGTCCTTCATCTGTGGTTCCCAGCAGTGTCCCTGCCATGCACTTGGAGAGCCTCATTCTTCACAGTCCACCAGGCGGCAAAGGACTTGGATTTGAAGCTATAAATAAGGCTGAAATGCGCATTAAATCTAGGTTCAAGAACATGTAGCAATCTGCCTTCCAGAGGGCTTTAATTCTTTTCTTTTTTTTTGAGTTGGAGTCTCACTCCGTCGCCCAGACTGGAGTGCAGTGGCCGCTCCCGGCCACCGCAGCCTTGACCTGCTGGGCTCCGGGAATCCTTCTGCCTCAGCCTTCCAAGTAGCTGGAACTACAGGCGCGCGCTACCACGCCCGGCTCATTTTTTGATTTATTGTAGAGATGAGGTCTCGCCAAATTGCCCAGGTGGGTCTCGAACCCGTGGGCTCAGGCAATTCACTCACCTCAGCCTCCCAAAGGCGTGGGATTACAGGCTGAGCCACCAAGCCCGGCTAGAGGGCTTTATTTCTAGGCCTCATTTACTAAAAGGAGAGATTCCTTGCAGAATCTCTAAAGTGCAGATAATTCTATGGGAGCCCTTTTTTTCTTTGACGAGAGATGTCTATAGCTGAGGCAGGAAGCAGAAGGCCCAACTCTGAACCCAGCATTATCATTAATAATAATGATAATGATAACAACAACCAATATTTAATAAGTGTTTACACTGACAGGCACCACTCTACTTGTTTGACAGACACTGCCTCATTTAATTCTCAAATAGTCCAATGAAGTAGGTACTGTTATCATTCCCACTTTACAGACTGGGGAACTGAGACAGAGAGAGAGATTAAGTAACATGCCCAATATCATATACCTCATAAGCAGTCAGAATTCAAACCCAGGCAAATCTGTCAGCCTCAGTGCATTTGTTCTTAACCACCAGGCTCCACTGCCTCTCAACAAACAGCCTAGCACTGAGGCCATGTTGCCCAGGGTTCAGCCATTAGGGAGCATCACAGCCCAACTCAAAGGCCAACACCTTCGCTGCCAGATCTTTGCTCCTCTAAGTGTGTCTAACAATGAACGGCACTGGCTGTGAATCATCCAGGCGCTTGCTGACATGAAGACTCTCAGGCTCCAACCCAGACCTCCAAAATCAGAATCTGTATTTTAGCTAGATCCCTTGGTGATTCATTGGCACATTAAACTCTTAGAAGCACTGCCCTAGAAAACCGAACTTATTTCTAGGCTCTGTTTATAAGTTGCCTTTCTCTGAGTTTAATTTGTTTCTACCAGGTTTCTGCCTCCTCTGTGGCCCTCTAGAAATGCTCTGCTCCTTCCAACTTCCTTAGAGTCAAGCCCTACCGTGCCCCTCTGGGAAGGAGGGGGCTCAGATTGCCCCACAGGTGGCAATAGGCAGGAGATACAAAGCGGCTCCTGGTATCCCCAGGCTCCAACCAACCAGAGAAAAGGAAGTCACTGCAACAGCACCACCTTTGAGGCCTGCCAGATGACAGCTTTGCATCACATTTGGAGCGGTGTTGCTACTGGGCAAGTGCTCACTGGGGCAGGTGTGCACATTCTTTCACCAGAGAGAACCTCAGGTCTTCTGTGGTCCTTCGGAGCCCAATGTATTCAGCCAATTTCACTTCAATGAGGGCACTCTAAAGGAAGCTCACCTGGGCACTGGAGGGTTGGGCCTCATCCTTGGCAGCTCCATGCTGAGCTCACATGGCCAAATTCAGAGCAAACGGTCCTGTGTGAGCAAAGCTCACCCTTTGGATTAGACAACATGTGCAACCGAATTACATTATGTAAGTGCTCTACAGCCAGAGGCTGACAGAGCTGCAGAAAACCAAACTGGGATTTCCAAAAATACAGCAAGGACTCTGTAATTCAGGAACTCTAAGAGGTTTGTCCTTCAGAATAAAATGGGTAGCTCCTTTGGCTAAGTATGTACTTATATTTAGGGACGGTCTTCTCTGGGGAGTGCAGATTCTGTGTTGAGGAATGTTTTGTTTATTTGTTGTTAATGAGGGGAGGGAGGATGAGAGTGAAATCTCCTGGGTCCAGACTCCCCTTGACCAAGTTCCTCTGCTTCAAGTCAAGGTTATCTAACCATAATGATGATACCATTGGCAGGCACAGATTGGCTACACAGGATATCAACAGATCTTAATTTCTCCTGAGTAATTAAAGAGTAATTAAATCTATGGAAAAGAACAACCTAGCCACAATCCATGGCAGGGATCTGTTTCTAAGTTTCTGAATGACACATAGAAATACTGAATATTAGATACCAATATTTAATATTTAAATTTAATATTAAATACTAATTAAATACTTAAATTAAATATATTTATTCCTTCCTAATTTCAAAGAGAAAGATGTAGAAGGTTTTCATCCCTGTTGGGCAAATGGAAACATTTCCCTGGCAGCAGAACAGTCAAGTACCCCACTCAGGTACCTGTGTGAATAACTCAGAGAAATTCAAATTTCCCCACCAGGAGACAACAGTTCTCAACCCCATTCTCAATAGTCCAACAGTGTTTAGCTCCCAGCATTTGGGAAAAGAGACACACTTGCTCTCACCCAGACATCCTGGGAGTTCCTAGGTGACCTCATTTACCAGTTCTGAGAGAGAACAGATTTATTTCTACCAACTCCCCCTGTCCTGGAAACTGAAAGAGGTGCAGCACACAGTCAGGGACAAAATGATTTAAGGAGAATAATTACCAACATCCACCTAAGTTTCAGTAGGGAAAGAAAGGTAATACACAACTGCAAGGGCCATTTTAAAATCTAGAAGCTGCTTCCATCTTCCTTTTGTTGTGTGTCTTACTCTTTCAAATTTGGGGAAGGTGGGGCTTGAAACAGAAAAGCCTTAGCCAACTGTTTCTTGGGAAAAAAAGTCCTGAGGCTCATATGGCTACGGTGAGCCCCTAAACTTCCCACCACCACCACGGCAAGGAGAATGACAGCCTTCTCCCATGCTAATAAACACAACACTTCTTGGCTGCCTTTCCCTGTTCCCTTTTAATTTTTTAAAGTGCCACTCGTGGTTATTTTAATCTAATTTCATCTGCAGGAAAACACTGTGTGGGAGTCAGTGGAGGAGGGTACTAGAGAGCTCAGATTTTGGTCCCCCCACTTGCAAGTGCCCCCCCCTCCTAGGGAGCTGCCTCAGAGGAAGCAACTGGAGCAGTTGCAGAGCTAGGACATTATGCTGCTGCATAATTCTCCCAGACCACTCCCAGGATCCAGAAACAGCAACCGGAAGATTACACATATTATAGCTATGCAGAGAAATGGCTGGCTCCAGCCCTCCCCTCTATTCTCAATCCTGTGCACAAAACAGTTTGCAGCTCTGTCCTCAATCCATCCAGGAAGCAAGCAGAACGGCGGGGGTGGTAGGAGTGTGCTTGTTGCCAGGCCCAGGAGCAGTTATATTCGATCTGTTTTGTGTTATTTCACCTCTTTCTCCTGAATGCCGACACTAATTAGCCTTCCTGCCAATGTACTGCAACACACTTCCCAGGCTGCCAGGCTCAGGCCTATGGTTCTCTAGTTCAGTGCTTTTTGAGCTTTGCTGCAATGAGAGCTTTAAACACCCTAATGCCCATAAGCCAGAACAATTCAAACAGAACTGGGGGGGAGGGGGCCCAGGGGCCTTTTAAAGATCTGGAGGTGATTCCAAAGTGTGGCAGCCAAGATCGGGAACCACTGCTTTAGTTCAGCTCTACCTTTTATGTTTTCATGGCACTTGGTTCTAATAAATTATGGTTGTTTACTGATCTCCCCTCACTAAAATGTAGGCTCCAGAAGTTCTGGGAGCACGTCTGTTTGTTCACTGCTGTATCCCTAGCAACACCTACAGCAGTGCCTGGAAGATATTAAATAATCATTCAGTTAACATCTGCATAGCCTCTGACTTCATGATTTGACTCAGATACCTGAACTGCCATATTCTTTTTCTCCTTCACTTGACTGAAAGCACAACACAAAAGGGTGACCCACAAAAATCTACAAACAAGCCGGGCTTGGTGGCTCAGTCTGTAATCCCGCGCCTTTGAGAGGCTGAGGTGAATGGATTGCCTGAGCCCGCGGGTTCGAGACCCGCCTGGGCAACTTGGCGAGACCTCAGCTCTACAATAAATCAAAAATGAGCCGGGTGTGGTAGCGCGTGCCTGTAGTCCCAACTGCTTGGAAGGCTGAGGTGGAAGGATCGCCAGAGCCCAGCAGGTCGAGGCTGCAGTGGCCGGGAGCAGCCACTGCACTCCAGTCTGGGTGACAGAGTGAGACTCCAACTCAAAATAAATAAATAAATAAATAAAAATCTACAAACACATAGTTCCTAGAAAATTGGTGTTTAATCAGCAACAAAGATTTTGTTGTTGATTTTTACTACTCACTACCACAAAGGAGTAGGCAGTCCTGTGCAATGTCCCCCAAGTCCCAATAAAAAAAGAAACTCCTACGACAATGTAACAGGCAGGTAGCCTGATTCTATTTACTCCATTCTGATTGGCACACTGCCATAATTATGGGGGCAAAGTCTGAGGCCTGGCTTCATATCCACAGTAGGGATGATCATTTGAAGATGTTTATCAAACCCAACCTCCTATCTATAGAAACTGGAGCAGAGACAGAGCAATAGAGCAGCCTGAAAAGTGTGGGCGGGTTACAGGACTATCTTTAGTTGTTCCCGCTATATAAATGGGGCAGGAGGGCCTTGAATAGACCCACTGCTAGGAGCGCTCACTCTCTTAGCAGGGCACACACCTTGGAGAGAAAAGAATGGGTGCTGAGAGCCACAGTATCCTGGAAATAGCCCTGTCCATTGCAGCAACAAGGCCACAAGCAAACATTCCCCAGAACAATGCAAACAAACCAAGCAACTGCTGCTAGGTGTTTTAGAGCAATGGGTACACGATGTCTCAAAACTCCTTGGTTTGAACACTGTTTACAGAGAAAATGCACCAACCACCTATCTGTTAATCCTTTCCCATGATCATGTGGACTCCATCTCCTGGGAGTCATCCAAGAGGGGCCCTTGACAGCATGGCATTTCTGCTCCCTGACCTTAACACATCAGTTTATAGAAGTCTCATCTACAATGGCACAACTGGCCTTTAAAATCATCTCATGAGACGAGGACGTGGCGCTTTAGTTCCTTTTAAATATCTCTTGCAAGGTCATGGCTGCTGAGAGAAGTCTTCAACATGGGCTAAGAACTGCTCTGGAGGTTCGAACCCAAAGGGCCTCTACCTGAAGATGCCCTTAGCGTCATCTATAATATAGGAGAGAAGGTCTTATCTAATGCTAAACCAGGGCCTCTCCACAACCCCCAGAGGCAGGACGGTATGGTTGCGGGGAAGCCAGAATGGGTGATGAGGTGGATTCAACAAACCAGAAGCTCAGGGATGACCTTCCCGAGCCCAGCAACCGGTTCTTCGCTTGAAGAATGCGGCCACAAACCCCTCCCTACCTTCGCACCACAGCATCTCCTCTCCGCCCCTCCCTGAGTACCCCGTAAGAATCCTAGACCCGAAGTCCCCGTTCTGCCGCTCACGGCCTGCAAGTCCTTGGACAGGTCAGCTGTGCGTCCCCAGGGCTCAAGAGTCTCATCTGTACAATGGGGATCATGATCTCTGTTCCACAGGCACGTTGTGGGGCGCAAAGGGGACAACACGCAGGGCGAAAGCACCGTCAGAGGCCGATGGC
>NW_007098061.1:77709-98080 GCF_000164805.1 Carlito syrichta | reverse complement strand
CCTCTGCCATTGGCTGGGCGCCTCCCGCCTGGCGATTGGCCTAGCGACGCCGGGCCAGGCTCCGCCCCCTCACGTTTCCACCATGTGTCTGCGGGCCAGGGTGGAGCCGGCTGCCGGGCAGTGACGCAGGCTGGCGCTCGCTGCGGAGGTCCGGGAGTGGGCCGAGTCTCGAGGGACAGCGGATCTCTTACCCAGGTCCAGGACCTGCTTCTGGAAGAGCCTGCCTGGGCTGGCAGGCTTGCTGCGACTCCAGCCAGTGACTTACAAGACGGACCCATGGCCTTTCTTTATCAACATCGTCCATTACAACGTCTCCGTTATCCTACTACAGCTGCCATTTGTTGAATGCGTTTTAGATGACAAGCGACATGATCATCTTGCGTAGACAGTCTCGTGTACTATTCTCAGTTCATTCTAGTTCCATTCATTCAACAAACCCTAGTAAAAGGGCCGCTGCTGTTCTCATTTTACCGACGACTCGCTCAATATCATAAAGCTAATAAGTGGATTCCTCCCAGATTACTCTGATTTTGAAACGCCTGCTTTTATCCACGAAACTAGACTTCTCTTTGTGCTGAGATCCTTGGCATTTCCAGATGACAGAGTCTAAGGATGGGGGAAGAGTGCCCTGATATGCAGCAGTAGAGGGCTTGAGAGTAGAGACTGGGAATGTGGAGGGCTTGGATTGAGAAAGTTATTATGCCATCAGATGAATGTTTTTAATTTTAGTGTATGTTTGTGCGTGCAAAGCACTGTACTGGATTCTGGGTGGGATTCAGAGATGTGAAGGACATTGTTCCCACTCCTCTTCTGGGGAGCCAGGTGGAGCCCTCTTCATCTTCCAGAGTTTAGCACAGGGCTTGCTGATTGACTGAATGACCAAATGGTAAGAGAAACTATAAACACCAGGAAAAGGGTGTTGAGGGTGAGCTAAGGTAGCCTATCCAGCCGTAGCTTTGGGGTTATTGGGTGGAGAACTGTGGGTTTTTGTTTGGCCCTAGGTGTGAGCCCATGCTTGGAGCCCATCCTGAACTTGGGACAGAGCAGCCAAAGAATTTAGCAACTTAGTCTGCAATTCAGTGGCATTAGTTGGCAACACTCTCCAAACCAGAGTGTCATTACGTTCCTAGGCTCACTCTCATTTCCAGAGCTTTGCACAAGCTGTTCCCTCAGCCTAGATTATATTCCCTACCCAACCCCCACTCCCTTCTAACTTCAGTTTGCCCTGTGTCACCGCTCAGCATAGACATCACCTTCTTGCTGCCTGGCTCCAGCCTGTGTAGTGCCCCATCTCATTCTGTGCTTCTTTTTGTCACTGGCCTTAGCACATAGTACTGGAATGTCTTGTTTAATTGTCCGTCCCATTCAATTATAAACTCCTGGAGAGCAGGGGTCATGGCTTCTTTACAGTTGTATTTCCAAGGTCTATCTCAGTGCTTGGCACCTAACACTCAAGGATTATTTGAGTAAAAGTTGAACAGGGACTAGCCTTGCATTGGCAAGGACCTTATCTCAGTCGCCTTACCTGACCCTGTCCTTATTTTTGAATTACCTCTCCAGATGCTTTCTGAATCAATTGATGCCAATTCTCATTACTCTTCTTTTAAGGTTTTGTGGTCCCCCCCTTCTATCTCTTCTTCCTCTTTTTTTTTTTGAGTTGGAGTCTCACTCTGTCTCCCAGACTGGAGTGCAGTAGCACACTCACAGCCACCGAAGCCTCGACCTGCTGGGCTCAGGCGATCCTTCCATCTCAGCCTTCCAAGTAGCCAGAACTACAGGCACGCACGACCACGTCCGACTAATTTTTTTGATTCATTGTAGGGACGACACCTCACCATGTTGCCCAGGCTGGTCTCGAATCCATGGGCTCAGGCACTCCTCTCACCTCGGCCTCCCAAAGTGCTGCGATTATAGGCTTGAGCTACCATGCCCGGCCTCCCCTCTTCTTTTTACAAGGTTGATACTCCGGGACAGAGTGTATGAGGTGACTGTCCCCTAAACAGCCTCAAAGATGAGCATGTCTTTTCCTCTCAAAATAGCCATATAGAAGGCTATATCTATATTCTGTGAGCTCTGTGAGGGCAGGGACTGTGCTTGTCTTGCTTATCAGTGTTTTTCCAATACTTACTCTGGTACCTGACATATAGTAGGTAGGTACTCAATAGACATTTGCTGAGTGATGGAATACACTAAAGCAATATGCCATTTATTCCTCTCTATCTTATTAGGCTATCGTAAGAAGTGTGGTGTGATGGTTAAACCCAAGGTTTTGCACACTGGAGTGACTGAATTCAAATTCTCCTTCTGCTTTTATTCTGTGTGACCTTGGACAAGCTAGTTAACCTCTCTGTTCCTCGCTTTCTTAATCTACACAATACGGTGATAATAGTACCTAGGATAGTAAGCACTTATACAATATCAGCTACTATTATTCTGAACAGCAGAATCTGTGTCTGATTTTGTTTTCCTTGCAACA
The DNA here is from genome assembly GCF_000164805.1 of Carlito syrichta. Classification (NCBI taxonomy): domain Eukaryota; kingdom Metazoa; phylum Chordata; class Mammalia; order Primates; family Tarsiidae; genus Carlito; species Carlito syrichta. Next base: position 95,604 of record NW_007098061.1, on the reverse strand, counting down.
CCCAGCCCTGGATCTTACATGTAGTGTGTGCTTCATAAGTTGTTGAGTGAATAAAATATTTTACTCATTTTTTTAAAGTCCTCAAAATTATACCAGTAATGAAAAACAAGTGCTCACCATCAATTCCCCAAATCGAACAAATCAGTTATTTCTTATCTCCATGTTGTCTTCTAGACCTTGTCCATAAACATCTAAGTGTTACAACTTTAATTAAGCAGAGGTTTAGTATGGCACATTTTAAAAAAACTTAAACTATTAAGCATGTTAAAGACTCTATCTTTTCTGCTGCCTTTTAAAATTGTAAATCTGTGAAAATGCTGTGTGACCAAGAAAGGCTAGCGCATTTTGGTAAACAAAATTATGGTGCCACAACGAAATAAATTTCGCAGGTAAATGTCAAAAAATATTAAGCATGCTCTATACTGCTAGGTCATTGTCTTGGTGTCTGTTTGTGGTTTGTGCTATCAAGCTGATAAAGATGAATTATTTTATTGAATAATTGCATATTGCTTGAGTATATTAACAGTGTAGCATTCAAGAATCAGGAAGTCAATCTGGCACTGGATAGAATACCAGAGTGCAAAGTCCAATTTGGGTTGTTACACTTTAAAAGCTACATAGAGAAATTGGAGCGAGACCACAGAAACCCGTAAGTTGCCAAGAGAGTGCGAGGCAATGGGGTAGTATTCTCTTTGAGAGAAATAAGAACTGAGATGTGGCCTCATAATAACGACACCCCTCATTATTTACAACCACCTCTAAAGAGCGGTTGCCGTGAGGATGCGGAACAGTTGCTTGTTTCCACTCAAGACAGAACAGAAGAACCGAGTTTACACCAGTAAGAGTGAGCGATCTAAGGAGAGACTTAGGATAAGGTGCTTTAAGGACTCGTCCTTAAACTCCCTGCCGAATTAGCTAGGAATTGGGAGGCGTCTTTCTTCTAACATACTTAAGAAGATAGATCAGTCCCGTTTTGTCTGTTTTGGTTAAAGCCCTGCACGGAGACCGGATTAGACAACTTTCCGCCTTCACTTTGAACTATGCTTTGTAAATATCTGACGATTGGCCGAAAGGTTACCAGGCGCGGCGGGAGGGCCGGCGCTGGCGGGCGCAAGTCCTCGCGCCCTCTAGCGGTGAGACTGGGAGAGCGGCGGCCCAGTGCGGCTGTGCCGGGAGGACCCGGGCCTCGGCATCGTCCTGGTAGTAGCAGGACCCAGGCGGCGGGCAGCGGCGACGTCCCCGGTTCCGAGACCTCACGCAAAGCCTACTGTGATGTAGCGACATAAGGTGTGTGTTCTTTGAACTTTTCATCTTGAGAAGCAGTGAAGTTTATGAAGAGCACAGACTGTAAAGCCAAACTCTCTTTCCAGCGCTGACATGAACTAAGTACTTACTTGGGGAGCTTTAACCTCTCTGTGCCTGTTTCCTCGTGTGTAAAATGTGGACGGTGGGGACGATAATAGCAAAGGTGTAGTACGGAATTGGAGCAAGATGCATAGACAAATGACTCAGAATTGAGAATCCAGAAACAGGGCCACACCAGCACAAATCTGGACATTTTATTCATGACAGAGCTTTTTTTAATTTTTGATTTTTTTTTTTTTTAGAGACAGAGTCTGGCTGTGGTGCCCAGGGTGGAGCACAATGGGGCATGATCGTAGCTCACTGCAGGCTCGAACTCCTGGGCTAAGGTGATCCTCTGGCCTCAGCCTTCCAAGTAGCTAGGACTACAGGTGCATGCTACCACTCTGGCTCACTTAAAAAAATTTTTTTTTCGTAGGGACAGGATCTTCCTGTGTTGTCCAGGCTGGTCTCAAAACTCCTAGCCTCATGAGAGCCTCCTGTACAAGGATGTCTTTGTAAAGAAGAGGGGGAAATGTGATTTTTCCTATAGTGGTAGTGGGTCAATCAGATGTTCCACTGTAGAAAAGTGAAAGTTGACTCCAACTCACAACATACACACAGATGGATTCCAGAGAGATCATATACTTAATGTGAAATGTAAAACAATAAAGCTTTAAGAAATTTATAGCTGAGATGGAAAGATCATCTAAGCCCGGCAGGTTGAGGCTGCATGACCATGAGCGTGCCACTGCTCTCCAGCCTGGGCAATAAGAGTGAGACTCCAACTCAAAAAAAAAAAAAAGAAATTTATATAGGAGATTATCTTCATGACCTTGGGGGTAGACAAAGTTTTCTTGACTGAGACATTAAAAGACTAACCATAAAGAAAAATATCAGTAAGTTGGACTACATTATGTATATTGGTGTAGTGTGTACAATGTTTTAAATAAATGAATCGATTGGTGTTCATATTAAAAAGATCCTAAGTTCATAAATTTTATTTATATGTTTGTTTATTTTTAGAGATGGGCTCTTGCTCTGTCACCCAGGGTAGAGTGCAGCGGCACAATCATTACTCAATGCAGCCTCCAACTCCTGGGCTCACGCAATCCTCCCAGCTTGGTTTCCTGAGTAGTTGGGACTACAGGTGTGTGCCACATGCACAGATAATTTTTTTAACATTAGTTTTTGTAGAGACAGAGTGTCCTCATGTTGCTAAGACTAGATTCAAGTCCCAACCTCAAGCAATCCTCCAGCCTCGGCCTCCCAAAGTTCTGGGATAATAGGTATGAGCTACCATGCCAGCATGTTCATAAATCTTCTAAAAGCCAACAAAAACTAACCTACGATATCAGACATCAGTGACTAGGAGGAATGGGACGGTGTGGGGGAGCCTAGGGGGAGCCTAGGGGAATTTGTGGGGTGCTGATAGTGTCCTGGGTCTTGCTTACCCAGATGTGTTCAGATCGTGGTAATCCATCGAGTTGTACACTTTTATGACTGATGCCCTTGTTTGTATATGCTACACTTCAATTTCAAGGTTTTAGATAAAAAGGCAGTAGCTCTGATTGGGTCTGGTGTGGTGAGCTCAGAATCACACTCCTATGTCTCTGTCCTCGCTGGCTGTGTTAGCCCCAGAGAGAGAGCCCGACGAATGTCTCTTTTAATGCCCGGGTTCTGCAGGGACCTCCCCTGGGAATCCAGCTCCTATAAAGAATAATGGTTCTTTGGGGGTTGCCCTAAGAGCCTCCAAGACCGTTCTGCTGCTCACAGGAGGTGAGGAAACTTGACCTGTGGGACCTGAGCTCTTGAAAGTCATACCTAGGATTTTGCCTGAGGTGGGAAGCAGCCAGTAGCATCTTTTTAAGTCCTGCCAGGGCCTGTGCCATTTGCCAAATGCCACGGGAATGAGTTTGGGCCTGGCCTCCTACTTGTCCACTACAGACCTGATAACGCTGAGCAAAGGGCCAAAGGAATGGGCAAGCGAGTGCGTCCTTATCTCTGCTGCAGCAGACCATGGGTATACTGGATGTACCTTTCCAGCCAAGGTGTGACTGATGGCTTGTGGCGGGAATGGACTATGCTCAGGTCACCTGGGACTGAGATTTCGGTGACTTCCACCACTCAGAAAAGCTGCACTTCGTTTTCCCCTGAAGACAAGGCCCCAGCCTAGACAGTGGCCTCTGCATGAACAAAGAACAAACACAAGAAAACAAAGCCTGGAGGAGGGCTCCAGCCAGGAGAACGGGGGCACAAAAGTTTGGTTAATTTCAAAACAGAAATTTAACAAGTTCTTGCTCAAGAAACAGCAACTGCCTTTTTCTTTTTTTTTTTTTTTTGAGTTGGAGTCTCACTCTGTCGCCCAGACTGGAGTGCAGTGGCCGCTCCCAGCCACCGAAGCCTCGCTGTGCTGGGCTCTGGCGATCCTTCCGCCTCAGCCTTCAAAGTAGCTGGAACTACAGGCGTGTGCTACCATGCCCGGCTAGTTTTTGATTTATTGTAGAGATGAGGTCTTGCCAAGTTGCCCGAGCGGGTCTCTAACCCGCGGGCTCAGGCAGTCCACTCACCTCAGCCTCCCAAAGGCGTGGGATGACAGGCTGAGCCACCGAGTAAATCTCTCATTTTTAAGATGAAGAACCCAAGGGCAAAACTGGTTAGACTGACCACACCCAGGAAGTCAGCTGCACCGTCCATAGCAGAAACCAGAGATCTTGACTTCCAAAACAGCCCTCCTTCCAGGGTTAACTTTACTAAAATTTAAGCCAGATGTGGGGGAGGGGACTAAACTAATTAATTAAATAAACAAATACTAAACCAGATGATCAGGCAAACTAGATCCACACAAACTAGATCCTTAGAAATAGATCACTTGGGCAACCACCTTGGGCCCCCTCCCACTTTGGTAGCTTTTCTGTCCTTTCAATAAATCCTGCTTTCTAAAAAAAAAGAAAAAGAAAAAAAATAGATCACTTAGGCTGGGCGTGGTGGTTCACGCCTATAATCCCAGCATTTTGGGAGGCTGAGGTGAGAAGACTGCCTGAGTCCACAGGTTTGCGACCAGTCTGGGCAACTTGGCCAGACCTCATCTCTACAGTAAATCAAAAAATTAGCCGGGCATGGTGGCACGTGCCTGTAGTTCCAGCAGGTCGAGGCTGCGGTGGCCAGGAGCGTGCCACTGCCCTCCAGCCCAGGTGACAGACTAAGACTCCTACTCAAAAACAAAACAAAACAAAATAGATCACCTGATATGTTTGGGGGAAAGAATTTGAGTCTGTTCTAGACTTTTCTCTCCACCGTGGAGAAAGTTTGGTTTTCTTTATTCTTTCCCTCTTTAGGCCTAGGATCTAAGAGAAGATTGACTCGTACTTGTCTTTAGCCTGGTACCCAATTGTAGAACAGTCAGAAAACATTTTTGTATCATGATTAGGCCTACGATTCTAAAACAACAACTTTAAAAATTCCTTGAAATGCTATACATATTTATTTTAGAAAAAATTGAAAAACTCAGAAAAGTGGAAAGGAAAAAAAGCAAGATCAACTAGAAAAATGACTGTGAACCTCTATATTTTTTTCCAGTCCTTTTTGACCAGGTGCGGTGGCTCACGCCTATAATCTCAGCACTTTGGGAAGCAGAAGTGAGACGATAGCCTGAACCCAGGAGTTCTAGACAAGCCTGGGCAACGTGGAGAGACTTCATCTCTACAATAAATCAAAAAATTAACCAAGCATGGTGACGCACACCCATGGTTCCAGATACTTGGAAGGCTGAGGCGGAAGGATTGCCTGAGCCCAGCAGGTCGAGGCTGCAGTGACCACAAGCGTGACACTGCACTCCAGCCTGGGCGCCAGAGTGAGACTCTGACTCCCCCCCAAAAAAAGAAAAAAATAATGGTGTTTTTGTTTGGTATATATAGTTGGAATTATAGAATCTTTAAAAAGCCCTGGCTGGGCTCTGTGGCCCAGCCTGTGATCCTAGCACTTTGGGTGACCAAGGCTAAGTGGATTGCCTGAGCCTGTGCGTTCAAGACTAGCCCAGGCAAATTGGCAAGACCTCGTCTCTACCATTAAAAAAAGTATTAGCAAGGCATGGTAGCATACACCTGTAGTTCCGGCTACCTGGAAAGCTAAGGCAAAAGAATCACCGGAGCTCCAGCCTGGGCAACATAGTGAGACTCCAACTCAAAAAAAAAAAAAAAGGACTTAAAAATCTTTTAAAACACTTCAGAAAAGTGTTATAACTTAGGGGTTAAGTTTAATAAGTGCTTCAGGGGCATGGCCACACATTCTACAACTGTTTCCTCTTCCATGCTTACACAATGCTACAAATACAGCAGGTGCTTGGTAGAGAACTTCTGGATGATATGTACTGATTTCATGTCCCCATCACTCTTTTTTTTGAGTTGGAGTCTCACTCTGTCGCCCAGACTGGAGTGCAGTGGCCGCTCCCGGCCACCGCAGCCTCAACCTGCTGGGCTCCAGTGATCCTTCCGCCTCAGCCTTCCGAGTAGCTGGAATTACAGGCACACGCTACCACGCCCGGCTGATTTTTTGATTTATTGTAGAGATGAGGTCTCGCTGCCCAGGCGGATCTCGAACCCACGGGCTCAGGCAATCCACTCACTCAGCCTCCCAAAGACACGGGCCCCTCACTCTTATCTTCTTCTTTTCCCTCAGCCCTCCTACTTTAATACGTCTCAAGTCCACAGCTGACTCAAAACCCACCAAAGTTCTCTCCAAGCTGGAACGCGTGATGCTTGGCTTTGTTTTTTCCCCCTTTCCTTTGATTTCTGTTCCTTCTTCCTTCCTGCTGGCAAGTCCCAGCCCTGGGCAGCATCTTGGCTTGCATTTTCCTTTCTTCAGCTCACTGTTCTTCCTCAATCTGATTCTGTATCACGAACACCCAGAAGGGGAGTTGGCACTCTCAGCCCCTCTTGCGGAAGGGGACACAGGCCTTAGGGCCGGGGGTGGAGGAGGGGAAGGGAGGAAGGAGGCGACCCCAAACGCTTGTGATATCACATCCTTTCTTTCACACTCACTGCATGATGACATCACTTTTATTTTCTTTTTTTTTTTAACTGGACCCTCTTAATTTTTTTCTACAACTTAATAAATAGTTCTCTTGATGACTGCAGACATGTAAGGCTGTTTGGTAGTCTTCAGAAACATCACAGCAATGGTGGTTTCCCCGGCGGGTGTAGGGGGTGCAGTCTTCAGTAATTATAGAAGTCACTTGTATGAAACTGCTGTTAAGTCAGAAAGACTGCATTTATGCATCCGTCATTTTCAGGAATGTTGGTCACCTGGGCACATTCCCCCAAATAACTGTCTCCGTGCGTCACAAGGCCCAGCTCGCTCACACTGACCTCAAGGACAGTGCCCTTGGCAATAAATAACACCCAAAGTGGTATATCGTGAGGATGAGGGGTTCGTCTTCATTTTATTTTATTTTATTACAGGCATGTGGGGTACAAGCGAGGGTTAACTGCACGAGCAGGCTGCACGCAGGTGAGGTTTGGGCTTCCAACTGGCCCTCCTTCCCCCGGTAGAGGCCCTGGTGCCCTGTGTGGTCACGTGACCCCACCCAGGGATTCTTCTTTATACCAAGACTGGTGACTTTCGGTTCAGGATGTGTTATACATGGGCTTTCTTGAAACGCAAGCCCACTGGTCTAATGGATCTTTTCCATAATTTGGTGGTTTTCTTGTAAGGCCATCTCTATCTCCTCTTCCACGCCGGCTTCTTTCTCTTTCCTGTTCAAATAACTCTTTTTTTTTTTTGAGTCTGAGTCTCACTCTGTCTTCCAGGCTGTAGTGCAGTGACAGCTCACAGCTCAGCGCAGTCTCCACTTCCTGAGCTCAGGTGATCCTTCCACCTCAGCCTTCCTAGAAGTTAGAACTACAGGTGTGTGCCACCACACCCGGTTAATTTTTTGATTTATTGGTGAGACGAGGTCTCACCACATTGCCCAGCCTGGTCTCAGGCAAACCTCTCATCTCCACCACCCAAAGTGCTGGGATTACAGGCGTGATCCACCACACCCAGCCTTCAAATAACTTTTAATACTTGTTCCTCCCTGGGCGTAAACTTTAGGCAAAGGGACTTCCCATTTTCCCACTCTCTTTTCGTTTTTGTTTCATCATATTGGAAAGTACTTTAGCTTGGGACTGTCCCTCTTTGTCCAGGAGACAGACAGGTCCAACTCCATCATCCTTGTGTTTGACGTTTCCTTTTAACGCATCTCGGCAGTCTCTCTCATGTGTGTCTGCTCATTTGTAGTGCTGTTCATGGTAGACTTCAGACCAATCATCTTCTTTGCCTTCTTTGAACATTCCTGAGTTTCCTGCTTTCCTGCTTTTTCTCATGGTCATCCAAATGCTATCCACAGCATTTACAGTGTAACTCAATATATTCGCTTTGTGGCATGGAACATTCTAATATTTATTTGGGGGCGCTACATAAACAGTCTTTGGAAAGAATATGTCGTCCATTTTAAGGGTAAATATGATAGAATTTTCTTTGAGGAGGGAAGCCATGGTGGCCCACCCTCTCCTCTTTGGGGTTACCTTGAGAGCATAATCGTCCTGTTAAAGATGGTCTGACCAGGCTGGGCATGGTGGCTCATGTCTATAATCCCAGCACTTTGGGAGCCCAGGGTGAGAGGATTGCCTGAGCCCACAGATTCGAGACCAGCCTGGGCAACTTGACAAGACCTCATCTCTACAATAAATCAAAAAATTAGCCGGGCGTGGTGGCGTATGCCTGTGGCCCCAGCTCTTTGGAAGGCTAAGGCGGAAGGATCGCCTGAGTCCAGCAGGTCAAGGCTATGGTGGCCGTGAGTGTGCCGCTGCACTCCAGCCTGGGTGACAGAGTGAGACTCTGACTCAAAAAAAAAAGATGGTTTGACCTTTTGATTTTACAATGCGAAGTTATGACCCTTGAAACTGTAACACCTCTAGAATTTGCTCAGAGGTCTCTCATAGGTATAAAGAGACATCACAAAGTACATCCTCCTGTCTCTCCCAGAGATAAAAGAAGTTTTCGTTATTCTCTCTTCTACTTTTTTGTATAAATTGGTGTAAAAATCTCAGACATTATAGCCACCTTTGTGTTATTTTCCATGCATGTTATCTCTGATAATGCTTACCCAATATTAAAAGTATATTCTGGCCAGGCACGGTGGCTCAGCCTGTAATCCCAGCACTTTGGGAGGACGAGGCAATAAATCACAAAAAAACCTAGCTGGGCATGGTGGTGTGTATCTGTAGTTCCAGCTACTTGGAAGGCTGAGGTGGAAGGATCGCCGGAGCCCAGCAGGTCGAGGCTGCAGTGACCGTGAGCGTGCCACTGCCCTCCAGCCTGGGCGACAGAGTCTCTGACTCAAAAAAAAAAAGTATATTTTCTCTGATATTGGTATAGAGGCCTTCTGTTGGAAAGACTGTTCTTATTTCTCTAACACTATGATGATCCTCCAAAAGCCAGGTTCATCTAGTGAGCTATATTTCTTATTTCCTCTCTTCCCTCAGTCCAGCTAACACACAAAGTGCACTATTCCTGGGTGAGCAAACTTAGATCACATCCCATAAGCTTATTTCCCCTGGGGCCCATGTAGATACTGTGAGAAAGGAACTCACCTGTGCAAAATCAAAGGATGGACACAGAGACTTTAATGACAATCTTGCTACATCGGGTGTCTGGTGGGCAAACACACTGAGGCAGTTACAGTCAGCATATTCATGTCCAAGAACGAAAGTCCCTCTCCTCGTTTCCCATTGGCTGGGTACTCGCAGGAGTTACACGCTTTGTCCTAAGATGCCTACATGTTACCTGTTGATTGGTTTTTTTACAGAATTATCTCATTTACATGTCCTATTTGCCAATTGGCTTAAAGGATTACTATTCTGATTGGATTCTGCCAGAAGTTTAAATGTGGACCGGGTACATGGCCCAAGCCTGTAATCCCAGCACTTTGGGAGGCCAAGGAAGAGGATTGTCTGAGCTCAGGGGTTCGAGACCAGCCTGGGCAACTTGGTGGGACCTCATCTCTACAATAAATCAAAAATAGCCAGGTGTGGTAGCGCGTGCCTGTAGTTCTGGCTACTTGGAAGGTTAAGGTGGAAGGATCGCCTGAGCCCAGCATGTCAAGGCTGCAGAGGCCATGAACGTGCCGCTGCACTCCAGTCTGGGTGACGGAGTAAGACTCTGACTCAAAAAAAAAGTTTACATGTGTAGCCCGCCAAAGTAAAAAGCCCTCGAAAAGGAAGCACAGGCCAGGCACGGTGGCTCACACCTGTGATCCCAGCACTTTGGAAAGCTGAGGCGAGAGGATCACCTGAGTCCATGGATTTGAGACCAGCCTAGGCAACATGGTAAGACCTCATCTCTACAATAAAAAAAAAATTAGTGGGGCATGGTAACGCGTGCCTATATTTCCAGTTACTTGGAAGGCTGAGGCAGAAGGATCTCCAAAGCCCAGTAGGTCAACACTGGGGTGGCTGTGAACGTGCCACTGCACTCCAGCCTGGGCCACAGAGTGAGACTCCAACTAAAAAAAAAAAAGGAAAAGAAAAAAGAAAAGGAAGCACAAAGAAGCAGGAAGTGAATCAACAAAAGCAAAGCACAAAGCATTTAGACACCATCTTGAGAATCCAAGATAAGCTAGGCTCCAATCTGAAAATAAATCACCAGTCTTATTTCTCACAACACCAATAGATGACCATGGAAACTTCTAATACAACGTTGGCTATCTCTGTATGCATACTTGACATCAGCAGCGACGAGAGATTCAGCCATGGCAGGAGGATATAGGACAGAATTCAGGATGTGTGTTTGGGATTCCAGGACACGGGGTGTGGAGCTGCCACTCACTAGCTGCTTAAGCTGCCAACCTAGCAGTCAGCTTTGATTTCTCTTTCCCTCACACACCCTATCCAATTGACTCTACCCTCCTCCAGTCCCCAATCCACCCACTTCTACCTAGTTCAGGTCATCAAACAACAGCCTCCTAACTTGTCTCCTGTTTCTACTCTCGTCCCTCTCTTTAGCAACCAGTGTGATCTTTTTTTTTTAACTGTAGAGATGAGGTCTTGCCAAGTTGCCTGAGCTGGTCTTGAACCCACGGACTCAGGCAATCCACTCGCCTTGGCCTTCCAAAGTGCTGGGATGACAGGCTGAGCTACCAAGCCCGGCCAGATCTTTCTAACATATATATGTCATAAGGTCACTTGCCAAGTCTCAAATGGCTTTCCCTCATATTTAAAATAAAATCTCCCGCCGGGCTCGGTGGCTCAGCCTGTAATCCCGCGCCTTTGGGAGGCTGAGGTGAGTGGATTGCCTGAGCCTGCGGGTTCAAGACCCGCCTGGGCAGCGAGACCTCATCTCTACAATAAATCAAAAAATCAGCCAGGCGTGGTAGCGCGCACCTGTAATTCCAGATACTCGGAAGGCTGAGCTGGAAGGATCGCCGGAGCCCAGCAGGTCGAGGCTGCGGTGGCCGGGAGCGGCCACTGCACTCCAGTCTGGGCAACAGAGTGAGACTCCAACTCAAAAAAAATAAAATAAAATAAAAAATAAAATAACATCTCAGCCGGCTGCAGTAGCTCACATCTGCAATTCCAGGATCGCCCAGGAGCTTGAGACCAGTCCGAGCAACATAGCAAGACCACATCTCTATTTTAAAAAATTGTCCAGGTGTGGCGGTGTGTGCCTGTAGTGCCAGCTATTCAGGAGGCTGAGGCAGGATTGCCTGAGCCCAGAAGGTCAAGGCTGCAGTGAGCCAATGTCATGCCACTGCACTCCAGCCTGGGCGACAGAGTGAGACCCAGACTTAAAAAATAATTAAAATAAAATAAGGCAAAATAAGATACAGTAAAATAAAATCTAAACTTACCTGAATAGTCCCAGACCTTGAGAATTCCTGTCCTCACTCCTGCTCCTCCAACACATCACGGTGGTTGAAATGTACTTCCCCTGGTTTCACGGCTCCTTGTAGGGACTCAGTTTAACTGTACCTACCAGAGAGGATTTCCCTGACGACGTATCCTAAACTAGCCACCCAGTTGTTCTCAGCACAACACTTATTCCTGGTTGTTTCGTGGTGTGTGTGTGTGTGTGTGTGTGTGTGTGTGTGTGTGTGTGTGTGTGTGTGTGTGTGTGTGGTGTGTGTGTTCCAATTCATTCACATTTTTTGCTGAATGAATGGAATGGTAATCTACTCCTTCTCCAAGATTAGACCCAGAAAATATTGAGCAGAGATTAAGCCCCTGACAAGTTTGTTTCAGATTTTTGGTAACACCCCACCACAGCTATTTTACCTTTCGCCAGTTTCTCCGCGGTGATCAGCCACGAGCCTTTGCAATGAGCAACGATCACATCCAGAGGCATCAAAGATGAATGGTTTGGAAACTTGCAACTGACTCCAGGTAGGCTTGAAGACATAGGGACACCAAAGGGTGGGGGTGGGTGGGGGTGACTTTAAGCAGGAAGGAGAGACAGGCTGGACTCCTGCAGCCCCCTGGAGAGAAGAAACAAAACAGGCCAAGGAGGAACCCATAAATAAGGCTGGACTGAACAATGGAGAGGTCCCTCCTGGGGCTCCTGGTGCCTACAGACGTGTAACCTCTGAACTGGGGTCTCTCTTCCTCTTCCTGTCCTCACAGCATCACGTGAGCCTGCCTGGAGCTGACACCAAAAACTCCCACTAGCCGGAACCACTGGGTTCAGGCACAGCTCCCACGCCCTTTTGAGAAGTCACGCTTTAAAACTTCAATCCACCCAGCACTCTCTCTTTTCTGACCTCCCTGTTTCAAGAGGAAGATCCTGGCCGGGTGCAGTGGCTCACACCTGTAATCCCAGCACTTGGGGAGGCGGAGGCTAGAGGGTTGCCTGAGCCCGGGGATTTGAGACCATCCTGGGCAACTTGGCAAGGCCTCTACAATAAATCAAAAAATTAGCCAGCTGTGATGACGCACACCTGCAGTTCCAGCTACTTGGAAGGCTGAGGCGGAAGGATCTCTTGAGCCCACAGATGGAGGCTGTGGTGGCTGTGAAGGTGCCACTGCACTCCAGCCTGGGTGACAGAGTGAGACCTTGACCCTCCAAAAAAGGGGAAACTCCAGCTGTGTAGGAGTTCATTGTTCTCGGCTTATTTTGTGTTATTTTTACTGTAGTTTGACTCTGAGAATCCTGTATGTTGAGCAAAAAACAGATACCTAGCAGCCGGGCTCAGTGGCTCAGCCTGTAATCCCGCGCCTTTGGGAGGCTGAGGTGAGTGGATTGCCTGAGCCCACGGGTTCGAGACTCGCCTGGGCAACTTGGCAAGACCTCATCTCTACAATAAATCAAAATGAGCCGGGTGTGGTAGCGCGCCTATAGTTCCAGCTGCTTGGAAGGCTCGCCGGAGCCCAGCAGGTTGAGGCTGCGGTGGCCGGGAGCGGCCACTGCACTCCAGTCTGGGCAACAGAGTGAGACTCCAACCCAAAAAAAAAAACAAAATAGATACCTAACGAATTCTTTTTTGATTGATTAATACAGTCACGCTCTAGCTGCCGTTTGCACACTAAAGGAAGAAACAAGAAGGAAAAGCTAACAGAGAGGGGAAGAAGAAGGACAAGAAAGACAAGAGCTCTAGAATACAGGGGAAGGAAGCCGGGTGGGACTGGGAAAAGGGCCCAGCAAATCGGCTGCCCTGTGAAGCCTTAATCACAGTTTACAACACGTGTCAATCTGCGCAAATGGGAGTCGACAGGAAATTGGCAGAAACAGGGAAATGGACACAGGCCAGTGTACACTCTTTTGTTAAATCTTTCCACTGCCTCGCTGGGGTTTGCAGCTACTCCAATCTCGATGCCAGGCCCATTCCGATCCTTTCCTCATGCAAACACTGATTTACTAAAAGACTGACTCATACATAGCTAGAGGGCGATTACCTGTAGATATCAAAGCAGGTGAGCTTTTGTCTACTACCGGCTTCTTTTTAAACCAGTAGAATTGCCAGGCGCCATGGCTCAAGCCGGTAATCCCAGCACTTCGGGAGGCAGAGGCGAGAGAATTGTCTGAGCCTGCGGGTTCGAGATCAGCCTGGGCAACATGGCGAGACCTCTTCTCTATAATAAATCAAAAAATTAGCTGGCTATGGTGGCACACACCTGCAGTTCCAGCAACTTGGAAGGCTGAGGCGGAAGGATCGCCTGAGCCCAGCAGGTTGAGGCTGCAGCAGCCATGAGCATGCCACTGCACTCCAGCCAGGGTGACAGATTGACACTCCAACTCAAAAAAAAGAAAAAGAAAAAGAAAAATATTAAATTAAAAAATAACAATAACAATACACGCAGGCCAGGCGGGGTGGCTCATGCCTGTAATCCCAGCACTTTGAGAGGCCAAAGTGAAAGGATTGTGTAAGCTGTGAGTAGCGTGCCACTGCACTCCAGCCTGGGCGACAGAGTGAGACTTCGACTCAAAAATAAATAAACAAATAAATGAGTAGAGTTTTCCTGTGGGATATACATCAGTCTCACTGGGAAGACATGAGATCTCTGTATCTTGAGATCACAATCATAACAGAAGCAGCTTTTGCCATTCCTAGCTAGAAATCAATTCTCTATTCTCCCTTATCAATATTTTAAAATTTATTGTTTTTATATTGCTCTTTTGGGAGGTAGTATAATTTTCTTTTAAATTGTGGTAGATGGGGGAGGGGGAGGGGGATGGGATTAACAGTCGCAAATATCTGTCTGGGGATGGGGAAGCACCTCTTATCAACAGGGTGCCTGAATGAAATGTAATTGTACACCTAACCCTTAACTGTACCCCACAAAATCATAATAAAAAATATTGATTAAAAAAAAATAATAATAATAATAAAATAAATAAATTGTGGTAGATACATATAGTCTTAGTCATTTTAAAGTGTTCAGTACAATCACACTGTTGTATAACCATCACCAACCATCTTCATAACTCTTTTTATCTTGAAAAATTGGAACTCTCTACCCACTAAACAAAACTCCCCCTTTCCCCATCTCCCACGTTCTTGGCAACCACCATTCTACTGTCTATCTCTTTGAACAGAAACCCACACACGTGTAAACCGCCACCGGGGCCTATCTTTGTATGAGGCAGGTAGATCTGTGTCATCCCTTGTTGTTTCCCAGCACCTAGCTTAGTGCCTGGTACATGTCACGTGTTCCATAAACGTTTGAACATTGACTGAGTGAATGAATCAGCCTTTGATCCACCCTCAAGCGACCAACTCTTAAGTCAAAGACTCAGACATACATGAAACTCAGGGTGGGCTGGGCACGGTGGCTCAGCCTCTAATCGCAGCACTTTGGGAGGCCGAGGTAAGAGGATTTCCTGAGCCCGGGGGTTCAAGACCAGCCTGGGCAACTTGAGATCTCGTCTCTACAATAAATCACAAAAACTAGCCAGGCGTGGTGGTGCATGCCTGTAGTTCCAGCTACATGGATCTCCTAAGCCCAGCAGGTCGAGGCTGCGGTGGCCAGGAGCGTGCCCCTGCACTCTAGCCTGGGCAACAGAGTGAAACTCCAACTCAAAAAAAAAAAGAAATGCCAGGTGAAAAGAAAACATCAGTGAAGAGGAAGAGTACCACCATTTGCCTGCTCTGTTTATCTCTACCCACAATTCATTCCATAAATATAAACTGCATGCCTTCTATATGATGGGAAGCGTGGTAGCCCTCGGGGACAAAGATGGAGGTGTGGATTGTGCCTCCAACGTATGCTTTCCCATGAGCACATCACAGCATTATCACACTCTAGTGTCATTATCTGTGTACCTGCCCTGCCACCAGATAGTAAGCCCTATGAGAACATTGTCCAGAACTCAATAAATAGTTGGTAAATCATCCACTAGAGACTGTAGCCCACCAGGAGAAAAGAGGATGCAATTGTATAAAGCCAGGATTCTTTTCTTTTTTTTTTTTTTAGTTGGAGTCTCACTCGGTCGCCCAGACTGGAGTGCAGTGGCCACTCTCAGCCACCGCAGCCTCGACCCGCCGGGCTCCAGCGATCCTCCCGCCTCAGCCTTCCAAGTAGCTGGAACTACAGGCATGCATTACCACGCCCGGCTAATTCTTTGATTTATGGTAGAGATGAGGTCTCACCAAGTTGCCCAGGCGGATCACGAACCCGCGGGATCAGGCAATCCACTCACCTCAGCCTCCCAAAAGCGCGGGGTTACAGGCTGAGCCACCGAGCCCAGCAAAGCCAGGATTCTTAGTTGTGAGAAGGGAGAGGGGCTGATGCTTGCTGATGTAGCAGAAAGGGAGAATGGTGAAGACACTGAGCAGCTCTCAGGATTCTTGGCGGGTGTAGGGAGTCAGGACTGAGGTCAAACTTTCGGGAATACTGCACAAAACCACCACAGAACTCACCCAGTGCGGAGACTGTCTCCACTGCAGCCCTCCAACAATGCCACTCTGCATCAGAAACTCAATCCTGGCAGTGGAGAAAGCCTGTCATCCCAGCACTTTGGGAGGCCGAGGCGAGTGGATTGCCTGAGCCTGTGGGTTCGAGACCAGCCGGGCAACTTGGCAAGAACTCATCTCTACAATAAACATTTTAAAAATTAGCCAGGAGTGGTGGCATGCGCCTGTAGTTCCAGCTACTTGGAAGGCTGAAGTGGAAGGACCGCCGGAGCCCAGCAGGTTGATGCTTGGGTGGCCATGAGCGTGCCGTGGCACTCCAGCCTGGGCGATGGAGTGAGACTCCGACTCAAAAAGAAAAAAAAAAAGAAACTCAATCTTGTAATCACCGAGAAACTATAGTTGCTGCCAGGGCTGCCAGTGAAGCCAGGCTTGCTGCTATTCAAACAGCCAGAGGGAAGCTCCCCACAGAGCCTGTCTCCTCCTGGGGCTCATACCTTTAAGTTTCACATGTGTGAGCCTGACTGGTAGAGCCTAGGTTACACTCTTGAGCTCAGTAGCAAGGGAATTTGAGTTCTAAATAAAGGAAAACTATGCATATGACAAATGCTCAGTGAACTGTAGCCACAGGTGATAGGAGCGAGGCCAAAAATACATATTCAGACACATTTTTGTTCTCATAGAACTTATATCTTTATAGGAGAAGCAATAAATATATGAGGTCCAACAATTAGGTTCACGGAACCATCCTAGAAAAAATGCCACATCACTCATTGCTGAATATTACTACGATCACCTTTGAAGTACCCCCCTCCTTGGGAAGCTATGCACCAATGCCAGCGCCTGCTTCACCTGTCAAAGCAATTTTGGAGCTCTTTTCTGGAACGGCCATCCGAGCCATCGTCATTATTTGTTGAGGTCTGTCAATCAAGTGCGTTAACTTGCCACTGTGCACTTATGTTGGCAACACTGTACAAATAACTGTATTGGAACACCCTTCCTACTCACCGGATGTGGACCTCAATGACTTTTTTCTTTACAGAAAGATAAAGGAAATATTGAAAGGGAGACATTTTGATGACATTCAGGACATCAAGAGTCTTATGACAATGGCTCTGATGACCATTCCAGAAAAAGAGCTCCAAAACTGCTTTGACAGGTGGTCTAGGTGCTGGCGTGGATGACTAGCTTCCCAAGGGGAGTGCTTCGAAGGTGACGGTGGTGATATCCAGCCATGAGGCACTCCAGCCTGGGCGTTGGAGTGAGACTCTGACTCAAAAAAAAAAAAAAGAAAGAAAGAAACTCAATCCTGCAATCACCAAGAAACCAAGAAGCCTGCCAACGAAGCCAGGCTTGCTGCTATTCATACCAGCCAGAGGTAAGCTCCCCACAAAGCCTGTCTCCGCCCAGGGCTCATACCTTTAAGGGCTTCATGCCTTTTTCTAGGATGAGTTCATGAACTTAATTGTAGGGCCTCATATATGTGAATACACTGATGGGTAGTGCCAGAGGCCACGAAGACAAGCAGAGCTAAAAAGTAGGGTACTCAAGAAAGGTTCTCCTGAGCTGAGCAGAGGCCTGAACGATGTGAGCAGGGAGGGGAGAAGGCTCTGGGTGGGGTGCTGACTTGGCGTTTCCAAGGTACAGTGAGGAGGCTGGAATAAGCCAGGGGGGAGAGAGGGTAGGAAAGAAGGGGCGTGGAGCCGAGGACCGTGGCACGCAGGCCTGGCAGGCCATGTCCCGGGTTCTGTAAGGTGGCAAGGGAACAGTCTGACTCAGCTTACATTTAATTTAATTTAATTTAAGTAATTAATTTTTTTTTGAGTTGGAGTCTCACTCTGTCGCCCAGGCTGGAATGCAGTGGCACGCTCTCGGCCACTGCAGCCTCGACCTGCTGGACTCAGGCGATCCTTCTGCTTCAGTCTTCCAAGTAGCCTGAACTATAGGCAAGCGCCACCATGCCCGGCTAAGTTTTTGATCTGTTGTAGAGATTAGGTCTTGCCAAGTTGCCCCAGTGAGTCTCAAACCTGCGGGCTCAGGCAATCCTCTCATCTTGGCCTCCCAAAGTGCTGGGATGACAGGCTGAGCCTCGGAGCCCGGCCCTGACTTACTTTTTTTTTTGACTTGGAGTCTCCCTCTGTCGCCCAGACTGGAGTGCAGTGGCTGCTCCC
>NW_007098061.1:74650-77022 GCF_000164805.1 Carlito syrichta | reverse complement strand
CACTCACCTCAGCCTCCCAAAGGCGCGGGATTACAGGCTGAGCCACCAAGCCCGGTTTCAGCTAATTTTTTTATTTTAATTTTTATATTTTAATTTTTATTTTTTGAGTCGGAGTCTCACTGTTGCCCAGGCTGGAGTACAGTGGCACGCTCACGGCTACCTCAGCCTCGATCTGCTGAGCTCAGGCAATCCTTCTGCCTCAGCCTTCCAAATAGCTGGAAATACAGGTTTGTGCCACCATGCCTGGCTAATTTTTTGTTTTGGTTTATTGTCCAGACGAGGTCTTGCCAAATTGGCCAGGCTAGTCTCGAACCCCTGGGCTCAGGCAATCCTCTCACCTCTGTCCCCCAAAGTACTGAGATTAAAGCGTGAGTCACAGCACCGCCTCCCTGGCTATTCTTTGAATCCATCACATCACCCAAGTAAGATGTTGATGCAGTGATCAGGATAGCGCCTGAGACAAAACTGGGGCTGCATCGTTCCCTAGAGAGGCCAGACCTCCCATTGCAGTTTTTCAGAGGGAAGGAGCAAGGACACAGTTCCTTGCCCATTCCCCTCTCCTCAGACTAAAGAAAACACAGCCAGCCCACAGTCCTGAGCTGTGACTACCAAAGCAAGGCTGGGCATACCCACCCACCCCATGGGTGTGGGAGTCAGCCAGGAGAGAAGATCTGAAGACTCTCCATCAAGGTCAATCCCAGGAAAAACTGTCAAATTGACATCTTGTCTTCTATACTATCTTAGTCCCAGTTCTGCTGCTATAACAAAATACTTTAGATGGGGTAATTTTTAAATATACTTTTGTTTTTTGTTTTTGTTTTTGTTTTTAGAAAGCAAGATTTATTGAGAGAACAGAAAAGCTCCTACAGCGGGAGGGGACCCGAAGGGGCTGCCCAACAACATAAGTTTATTTGTGCCAGTTCTGAAGGCTGCAAAATCCAAGATCAAGGCACCAAGAGGTGTGGTGTCTGGCAAGGGTGCTTTGCTTCATAGATGGCACCTTTTGCTGTGTCCTCACCTGGCACAAGGGTGGAACAGGCTCCCTGAGTCTTTCTTCTGAGAGCCCTAATTCCATCCTAATTACCTCCCACAGGCCCTACCTCTTAATACCGTCACCTTGAGAATCAGGTTTCCACATATGAATTTGGGGGAGGGGACGCAAACATTCAGACCTCTGATTGTACCCCATATTTCCAAGGTGTGTGTACCCTGAACTTACAGGAAGTGTTAGCTGTGGGCTGGCAAAGAGCAGCCACAAGGAGGGCATTTCAGTAAGAAAAACACTGTGTGCAGATGCCAGGAAACAGAAAGCACCCTAGTCCGCAGGCAGCAGAACCAAGGCTGGAAAGACAGGTTGAGCCTGGGTTGTGAAATGCTTGCATCACAGGGTAGGTAGTCACCAGCAGTTTATTCCCGAACTAGACTCCTCAATCAGAGAAACCAGAACCCAAATGTGCAGTGCTTGCTTTTTGCCCATGATAGGCGCTGGAAAGCATTTGCAGGTTGACGGATTGAATTCGCAGGTGGAAGTCTGCAAATTTAGGACAGATTGTCCCAGTTAAGCTCTATGATAGTTATGTCCGTGACGGTAGATTCACCCGAGATCAGAAAATACTACCTCTGGTAATACGGTTTTGAGAACTTAACAGCAAAGTGGCCTTTACGGCAGGAAATCTGGGTCAGGTGCCACAGATCTGCAACATTAAGAGTTATGCAGGTGGGAGAGTGTGACTTTTTGGTGGAAGCATGTTTTTCATTGTGCCTCTGGTGCAGAGACCACAGGGCCAGCTCACAGCAGGCAATCAATGAACGTTTGTGGGCCCTCCCCCCAAAAGTTTTCAGGCGGGGAGCCTTCAGTCTTCCACCTCTGCTGAGCTGTCCCATCCAAACCAGGCCTTTGTCGTTCTCCTGCACGTGCCCCTGCAGGGGTCTGAGCAGAAATCAAAAGGCAGACTCTAGGGGCCCGGCAAGTCGAGACGAGTCGCACTGGCCCCGAGGGCTTAAGAGGCACTTGATGCAACTGTGCAAAACAGGCTATTCCAGGAGACCCCAAGGAGAGAAGGGCTGGATCCCCGGCGTGCGCCCCCGGCCTCGGCGGCTCTGCAGCTCCAGTGAGGGCAGCTGCCAACCCCACCGCGCTCGGAGGGGCTTCAGCCAGGGACGCAGGGAGCCCGAGGAGAAGCGGGGCACAGCCGGCGTGCGGAGATGCGGGCGTTTACGCTGGCACTCAAGTACCAGATCTGGGCAGCGGCCGCCCCCACCCCTTCCACGAGATCACCGAGGGGAATCCCGCCCCCCGCCCCCAGGACTCCTCCCAGGCTCCTCCCAGGGCATGCCCCCACGCGCGCTTCTCCCCGACCGCCTCCCTCTCG
>NW_007098061.1:58784-73685 GCF_000164805.1 Carlito syrichta | reverse complement strand
TGGTCACCGGACGCCCGCCTCGCCGCGGGTTGGGTCCGAACAGAGTGGTGTTGACATTCCTGTGTAGGGGAAGTTTGTTTCTCTTTGGGTCCTCGGCCCTTTGGAGACTTCAAAGAAACCCTTTGGGGCTGAGGCCAGGGAGCAGGATCTGCTGGGTGAGTTCAGTTTTCCTTTGTCAGCTATTTTAGAAGTTGGGTCACTGAGGAATAGGCAGTAAGCTAGGGTAAGTTACTTTAAGTGACCCAAGTTTTTCGCGGTTTTAAATTCTGCCCCTCTCTGTATATTTAGCCTTAGATTGGTTTTTTCCCAGCAAGAGATAGGCAAAGCGGTCTGGCACAACACCTGCTTCTGCTAGAATAATCTGGGTGGATTAAATAACAATTTTTGTTGGTTTTGCTGAATTTTGTTCTGTTTCCGGAATTGTGCATGTGACAAACTGGCTTTGCAGACCTAATTTGGAGATCATTTAAGAAAAGACCGATTGGTAAAATCGTGTCCGTGTTATTATGTCTTGGTGCTGACTTTATACCAGTATTTATGGGCAAAGGCCGATCGTTTTTAGAATTTGTTGCTTTGTTTGTGAAAGTAAACCTTTTTACTGTTTCTCTAATGAATTCATGACTGGAGAAACTGTGTGCCCTTGCTTCATCTTTTGCCCTCATAACACAGATTTTTTTTTTTTGCCCTATTTTAACTCTCACTTTTGTTCTGTTTATTACTTAATGTCTCACTGGAGGCTAGTGCTATTTGAAAAACTTGGAATGCTCTACTCTGAATTCATAAACTAGTGTAACCAACGTGAGGTGAAATCCTTCTCTGCAAACTATAATGTCACCTTGAAACTAGACTAGAAGAGGGTTCCTAGAAGATCTCTCAGAAAAGCAAGGAGGCTGGCCGTGGTGGCTCACGCCTGTAATCCTGGCACTTTGGAAGACCTAGGCAAGAGAATTGCTTGAGCCCAGGAGTTCAAGACCAACCTAGGCAACATAGCAAGACCTCATCTCTGCAAAAATTCAAAGAAATCAGAGCCAGGTATGGTGGCATGTGCCTGTAGGCCCAGCTACCTGGAAGGCTGAGGTGGGAGGATCACCTGAGCCCAGGAGGTTGAGGCTGTGGTGAACCATGATCGCACCACTACACTTCAGCCTGAGTGACAGAGTAAGGCCAGGGCTCAAATAACAACAACCACATCATAAATAAAAAGATGCCCTAAAAAAAAAAAAAAAGCAAGTAGCTGTTATCCTGGTCTTCATATAGTGTCAGTATGAAATGACAACTGTACTGCAACTTCTAGAGATAGTTTTTGGGCTTTTTTTTTTTGAGTCAGAGTCTCACTTTGTCACCCAGGCTGGAGGGCTCCTGGCCACTGCAGCCTTGACCTGCTGGGGTCCGGCGGTCCTTCCACCTCAGCCTTCCAAGTAGCCGGAACTACAGGCATGCCCTGTCATGCCCAGCTTACATTTTGATTTACTGAAGGGACGAAGTCTCGCCAAGTTGCCCGGGCTGGTCTCAAACCCCAGGGCTCAGGCAGTTCTCTCACCTCGGCCTCACAAAGTGCTAGGATGACAGGCTTGAGCCACCGCGCCTGGCCTATAGCTACTTTCTAACTGGGCACATTTCCCATGAGCCCCCCACTTTGCTAATTGGGATATGAGTCATCTCATTGGATCCTTGCGGTGTTATCCCCGTTTCATAGACGAGTAGAAGCTGATGCGTAGAAGCTAGCTAACTTACTCAACCAGCTCACACATGTTTGCTCTCAAGTCAGAATCCACTTTCTCCATTGAGCATTTTACCACTAAGCCACATGGTGAAGTTGGTGCTTAAATAGGCAAGGCTTTGATCCCACATAGCTGCCATTGCCTAGAGTATTGTGGGAGAAGATACAAACGCTGTTGAAATTCTTTAAAAGTCCTCTCCCCAGTTTGCTGCACAGGTTTATAAATACCCTCAGTTGGAAGAGGAGGGATGGGAACACAGTGGCAAATCAGCACACTGGATACACGGTGGTGGTTCTATAGGAGACATCAGCAGGAGGGGAGGTGAGGCTGGTGGTCACTATGTGGGGAGCAAGTGACAGAAACCTACCCTGAGCCAGACCTTAGGGGAAGAAGGGACTGTACTGACTCTTGTAAGTGAAGCCTCCAAGGCTTGGAAGTGGCTGTATTGAAGGGCTCGAAAAGTCTGCCATGAAATTAAAAAAATCATCGCACGAGAGTGAGAGAGGCAGAAATAGGCATTTGCAGTGGTCCGGGCAAAGGGTGATGGCGAAAGTTCAGGAGATAGAAGGGTGGATTCTAGGCCTGAGCAGGGCGAGACTCATCAGCTGCAGATGAATGGGAGGGTGGGGTGAAGAGAGGAATCGAGAAGTCTCCTGGTTTTAGGGTTGAGCCCCTGGGAACGCAGCCATTGGGAAGCCTGGGGGAGGAGCAGGCTTGTAGTAGAAAATCAGCAGTTCCATCTTGGCACTCACATCCACAGGCTTTGGAATCAAAAGGCCTGGTCCACGTCCAGACTCTGCCACTTCCGGGCTGGGTGGCCTCTCTGGGCCTCCGTTCCTGTCAGGCAGTCAGTGCTCCTGTCCCAGAGCTACGGGGAGGGTGGTGAGCTCGTGCCGGTGAACCTGGCGTGCAGTGAGAACTGAATACTGTGGGCAGTTAAGTCATCCTGCTGCTAAATACATGGTCTCCTGAGCTTGACCTTTTGCAGGCTTAGTCTCACACAGTACCGTATCCTTTTATGATAAATAGGTTATTAAAGTCCCATCAAGAGGAATAAATTTGCACAAGAAGTACGGGTCCTTTAACATTGTTGCTGCTTTTTTTTTGTACTTTGAGTTTTCATATTGGGGGTTGAGTTTATCTTTGTGAAAAGCACCCAGTAATACACTTGTCCTCTTCCCTGATGGGATGTGTCTAGATGAAGGTGAATAAACCACTCCGAAGAGTTGCTTAATTGGGGCCTAGGATTATCTTACATTTTTTTCTGAGTCTTAAGGTACTCGGTAAAACACTTAAAAGAATCCTACTGAGAAGGCTTGCAGTTAAATCTGGAAACCCTGTCCACTGGATCCCTCCGCTGTATGACGTCAGGGGTGTTGGTGGTGTGGGACTTGGAGACACCCGTGGGTAGGCTGGGCCCTTCCTGAAGTGGTCTGCCTTGTCCAGAAGAGCAGAGTTGTCAGGAGCAGAAATGGGTTCATCTGTCCCCAGTTGCTCTGCCTTCACGTGGGTGAATGAATTTTGGCAAAGCTGTTGCCCTCGGTGTCTGGCACGGACTGAGTACTATGTAAGTGTTTGTTTTGTAAGCTGGATGTTTCCTGTCTCGAAAAACCCAGTCATCCAGTCCCACATTTACTGAGATGTGTGTTTCCAAGGTGTGTTTCATGGCCACAGGGGCGTGAATGTTGGAGGGACCCGCCTTCCCCCATGCCACCATCCCCCACGGGCAGAGAGGAACATAGTGCCATATTGTCTTAGTTAAATATTAAATGGTCTTTCGTAACAAATGTTTCTTTATTTTTATAGCATCTGCAAACACCGGGAATTCTGTGCTTCCCCAAAACTCCACTGCTAACTTGACAGGTAAGTTTACAAAGGTTTGGAAAACAGGTTTTCATTTGTCTGGGGTCCATTAAGTCAGAACAGCCGGGGAAGTGTGTATGTGTAAGTTGGTCCACTGACCTATCTTAACTGTGAGTTTTTCACACCCAGAAGGGCTGCTCACAGTTGCCATTCATAAATGATAATTCACTAGGTTAATCTTCCTTCTCAGTCTATTTTTTTCTCACCTCAAAGATACTTGGTCATCGCGACCTGCCTGGGCAACGTGGCGAGACCTCATCTCTAAAGTAAATCAAAAATGAGCCAGGTGTGGTAGCATGTGCCTGTAGTTCTAGCTACTTGGAAGGCTGAGGCGGAAGGATCGCCGGAGCCCAACAGGTCGAGGCTGCGGTGGCTGGGAGCGGCCACTGCACTCCGGTCTGGGCAACAGAGTGAGACTCCGACTCAAAAAAAAAAAAAAAAAAGATACTTGGTCATTTATTAGGATAAATGAATTAACTTGTTCAGTTGCTACTTAAATAACTATCTTTATACCTGAGTCAAGGCAGATCCTCACAGTGCAAATCTGATTGCTGTCTCAAAGTAATTTGATTATTCACTGGAACAGTTCAGTTTCACAGGCTTTCAAAATCTCTCCATGCTTAATGAAAAACATTTAAAGTGAATGTTCCGTTCATAGATTAAATGATTAAACTGCACAGGGTAGTGGAAGTTGCTCTACACTTTTTTTTTTTAAGATGTGGGGTACAATTCAGGATGAGGTATATAAGTGGATATCATGCAAGCAAGGTTTGGGCCTCCCTTTGGTCCCCACTTGGCCTGGTTTGAGATCAAGTACCGTTTTTGTTATTATGTGCTGCCCCCCTTCCCCCCCCCAGCCTAGAAAAGATGTAAGTTCTAAAACAAAGAGGATCTTGGAATCTCATGAGTTTTTGAAGCACGTTTTTATATGTGAAGGCTTTGTGTTCTGACTGTAGACATAAAATGTGAATTCAGAAGCTCCCCAGTCTTCCCGATAACACAAGTCCCTCTGAGTTGGGCTCTAAGGACTCACTTGCATGTCAACCAGCAGGCAGGCTTAGCCAGCCGTGTTGCTTGTCTTAGATAGTTGGTGAGCCCTTTTGTTGCACTTTTAGTTTGGGACAGAACCTTTTGGGACTCTGAGTTTACCAGCATGGAAAGATACAGGAACCTGGTTCCTATCATCAGTATCGGCGGTAAACCATCAGGTGTATTTCTTGTAAGGAATACTTCGATTATCTTCTCACTACCTGTATTCAGAATCACCTGAGGTGGAGACTAGAAAAGGTACACTGTTCCTCCCACTAATCCGTTTTCTTTATTACTTTAATTGACAAATATTAACTGCATCTAATGTGCTGTCAGGCCATAGGTTATAAAGGATACAAAATTGGACCATGCCCTGACTTCTGGAAGTTTTTGTTTGGTAGGTTTTTTGTTGTTTATCATTATTATTTTGAGTAGGGGTGGGTCTCACTGTCACCCAGGCTTGAGTACCTAGGCTCACTACAACCTTGACCTCCTGGGTTCAGGTGATCCTTCTACCTCAGCCTTCCAAGTAGCTCGGACTACTAGTGTACATCACTACATCCAGCTAATTTTTTGATTTTTTTTTTCTGTAGAAGAGGTCTCGCCATGTTGCTCAGGCTGGTTTTGAACTTCTGGGCTCAAGCAATCCTCCTGGCTTGCCTCCCAAAGTACTGGGATTACAGGCATGAACCACCATGCCCAGCCTTATTTTGTATTATTGTAGTAAAAATAGATAACATAAAATTTATAATTTTAACCATTTTTAAGTATACAGTTTAGTGGCGTTTAGTGTATTCATATCGTGCAGCTTCATGGAGTCGTTACACTTGTGGGCATGCCAGTGTTCCCCGTAGTTTATGTTTCTGGTTTCCTTCTCTTTATTTCTGTTCTTTCTTTATCTCTGCCTTTCCTACTGGCGTCTAGTGATACGTAGTCATGACACAATTTTATTCTAGTTTTAGTAGAAAATTTTCACTGGGGGAAAAAAAGACTAGGTAGTTTAACCCAAAATGTAATAATGGTTAACATTGGTTAGTTGTGAGAGGGTTGTTTTTTTTTTTTTTAATTGTGAACGGGTATGGTGGCTCAAGCCTGTCATCCCAGCACTTTGGGAAGCTGAGGCGAGAGGATTCCCTGAGCCTGCAGGTTCGAGAACAGCCTGGGCAACTTGACGAGACCTCATCTTTATAATAAACTTTAAAAATTAGCCGGCCGAGGTAGTGCGTGCCTGTAGTTCCAGCTACTCGGAAGGCTGAGGCAGAAGGGTAGCAGCTCAGCAGGTCGATGCTGGGGTGGCCATGAGTGTGCCACTGCTTTCCAGCCTGGGCGACGGAGTGGGACTCCAACTCAGAAAAAAAATTTGTTAGGCTTTTAGGTGCCTTTTCCTCTGGCCCTTTATTGAATCTGTACTACTAAGCTTTTAACTTTGGATAAACCAAGGAGGCAGGAGAAAGGTGAAGATAAGGACAGTAGAATTAACATTGGCTATCATGTAATGAACGCCTCCAATTTATAGGCGACTTCTCATACATTTTGTAATCTAACAATGGTAAGGGAAGTATCATTTCTGTTTTACTCATGGGAAAATTGAAACTCAGAGTGGTTAAGAGTCAGAGCCTGGTGGGCTCAGGCAATCCTTTCACTTCAGCTTTCCAAGCAGCTGGAAATACAGGCACACGCCACCACACCCAGCTGATTTTCTTGATTTATTGTAGAGACGAGGTCTTGCCAAGTTGCCCAGGGTGATCTCAGACCCCTGGGCTTGGGTAATCCTCTTCCTCTGCCTCCCAAAATGCTGGGATTATAGGCTTGAGCCACTGTGCCCGGCCACCTGCGTCCCTTTATCACACCTCCTTACCTTTAAAAAAATACTTTTCACTAAGAAATACCACTGCTGTCCTCAACGTCAACTGTGAATGATTGTTAACCCTTTGTTCTCAGAGACATCTTACAGATCACCTCCCAGCAACTTAACTGTACTTTTTTATGAAATAGTGAAAAATGAATCACTTTGTATTACGTAGTATAGCGTTAGAACCAATTCTTTTATTGTAATGATATCTGGCTTATAATGGAATTTGGGGCATTGAGGAACTTATTTATAACAAAAAAAATCAAAATTTTATATCTTATATTTTTCTAACGTGGTAACGTGTCAAACAGGTAACATGTTAAACAGTCACCGACATGCATTGCAGGTTCATTGATACATGTGTAATAGTGGTTTGTTGGAAGTCTTCCACTTGGTGTTTTCTATTCCAGACAGTGCAGTCTCGTTTTCTGCCTTCTACATTCATAATATGTAATTTATTGTGCAGTCTGTTGTTCGAAGAAGGTGTGGAGGGATGCACTTGTGATTCCTAAAAACCACTTCTCAATTGATCTATCTTATTTCCGTATGTATTTCATCTTTATTTGCTTTTAGGTACAATTTGAGTGGAAAACTTGAAGGAAACATACATTTTTGAAAAGCTTGCACTGGCATAAGTTTGTCCTGAATGATCACCAGCAATCTCTATGTCCCCTGAGAGGGGAGATCTGAGTGGTTTCCTAGATTTATGATGTCCCCTCACAGAGGATATCTGAGTGCAAAGGGTTAAAATCAACCCAGTACTTTGACAACAGCTTCAGAGTCAGTGGGACTATTTCAGATCCCCCTTCTAACTCAGGGAAGTTTATCAAGAAAAAAAGGAAAGCGTTGCCTCAGAATTTTCTAGAATATACCAGATATTAACAACTGCTAAAAATGTTTTTTGGTCAATGTCTAACATTTCTCACAACTTATATTCCTCTTATGTCTTCTTAGAATCTTGAAAACCCTTAGGAAATACGTTGAATGTGTGTATTTTTATAGGACATGATACGTAACCTTTTTTTTGGTATGGTGACATAGACCATTTTAATTGTTGAAACATTGTGTCTTTGGACATGTTGTTTACCAGTTTATCTGGCGCTATTTATCTAGTGCAGTTTATTTGGCACCAACCCCAGTAGAGAAGTGGCACCCTTCTTTGGCAGATTCCGTTAGAATGCGTATTCCAGGAATGTACTGCTGGAAACAGTGGGGGCTTGCCTCTTAGAACACTGGGTGTCCTTCACTTGATGGGACATTGGAATTTCAGCAAAGCCTTTTTCTCTTGTTTTGGTCTCTGTCTAAGTTCTTTGAGAGTAGGATCCACGATATATTTATCCTAACACTGCCTGGTACATAGTAAGTGTGTCTAGTTTGGGTTAGTTGAACTGAATTTGGAACCAAATACATGTTTTGTAACTGCTTACCTTATCAGAGCGCTCCTGTATGCAGTTTGCTGGTCCATGCTTCAGTCATATCCATTGTTATAACTGTTTTTCTTTGTTTAGGCAGTAATATAGATGAAATTGAAGAAACAGGGATGGAGGTTACTTTCCAACGTACCACTGAATTATATGTAACCATTCTGTTTTTTATGTGCCCTAATCATTATTTGAGGACAGCTGTAGTTTTGACATTCGTGTCTGTGGGGACTTGTTTGACACGCTTTCAGTTTATAGAAAAAATGATTTCCTACCATTTCTTTGTAGTCAGAGGTCTGTGGATGGGTGAATTTACCACAAAGTGCAAGGAAGACACATGCCCAGATTATTTTTCTAAATGGGTTTGTCAGGGATTTGCAGAGATGTGCTATGGTCTAAAATGAATGCGGATTTCATCAGTAACCAGGACAGCAGCTCAGTATCACTCAGGATCAAGGAGGTGCTTGATGCTTCCCAATAAAGAGGAATCTGAGAGGGTCAGGTTGCCACTCTCCGGTTGGAAGCTCTTTTCTTGGGCATAATTTTCACCAAGCCAATGCCAGTTGTTCTCCTAATCATGCATGTTTCATCCTACATGATTGTCTTCGGTTTGGTGATCCATCGTTGGCCAGTCACTTGGGCTGCTCCAGTAGGATTAGTTTTATCCACAGACATGGCAGGGGACTCAGCAGTTTTGAACACATAGACATGGCTTGGGCTTAAATTTCTGCAGAAAAGGGCAGTCGAAATTTGGTGACAGCTTATCCTACATGCTAATTTTTACCACCAATTGCAATACGGTTGAAAGTCTTAAGCAGATGGAATTTACCAGATATGTAATCCTGTATTCCATACAACTGCCTATTTATTTTGGATAAAATGGTTTGTATAAGAAAGGAAATATTAGATGAAAACTTCCTGGGAAGTTGTAAGCTTCTCTAAGACAGGAGCCAGATGACCTGACAGGTTTCTTTAGATATACATGGTGTTAGACAGAAATAGATAGGTAGACAGACAGACATAGATATAGATATAAATATCAATATTGGTTTTTAACTATAGGTTTGATACAGGAAAGAATTTTCCCTGACTACCCTGAAGAACTCAGTCATACTTCAAGAATTGCTTCAATTCCTCAGAGACTATTCATTGTGTCCAACTCATGTTTTTGAGATTGCATTTGAAAACTGCTGGTAATTTTTAACAGTAGATTTTTTTTTAAGGACTGTAGTGTGGGAAAATCCTGCAGTTTTATGTTCCCTTGCTTAGTGGATAGATGTGTGGACTGCCCACTCTGCTCGCCTCTGTTGTACAGTATATAAAGCGGTAGATAAGACAGATAGGTCCCTGTCCTCGTGAAGTTTCCATCCAGATGAAGAGATACCGACTGTGAGGAAGTAAACAACTAAAGAAGATGATTTTGGACGGTGACTAAAAGCAGGGTGAACTGCCAATCTGCCTACTCACATAGACAGAGAATGGGCAGGGACTGCTTCCAATTGGCTGGTCCAGAAAGACCTCTCTGAAGTGGGGGTCATCAGAGCTGGGACCTGGACTGGAAGGAGCCAGCCCTACCATCCTGGGGGGGAGAGCATTTCAGGCAGAAGCCCTGAAGCAAGCAGGACTGAGCCTCTTATGTTCAAGGAGCACAGGCAGGTCACTGGCTGGCACCTGGGGGGTGGTGTGTCTATACTGCGGTGACATTGTTACATGTAGAAAACTGAGAAACAGAGATAGAATAGTTCAGATCTAAGAATTATATTTTGAGACATCAAAAACAGCCGGCCCCAGAAGAGGAGGCCAGAAATGTGGACTCTGGCAATTTAATGAAATTCTCTGGGTCTTTTTTTGTTTGTTTTTTTGAGTTGGAGTCTCACTCCGTCGCCCAGGTTGGAGTGCCCTGGCACACTCACGGCTACCCCAGCGTCAACCTGCTGGCCTCTAACAGTCCTTCCACCTCAGTCTTCCAAGTAGCCAGAACTAGAGGCGCAGGCTACCATGCCCGGCTAATTTTTTATTTATTTATTTATTGTAGAGATGAGATCTTGCCAAGTTGCCTAGGCTGTTCTCAAACCCGTAGGCCCAGGCAGTCCTCTAACCTTGGCCTCCCAAGGTGCTGGGATTATAGGATTGAGCCACTGTACCCGGCCTTGGGTCTTTTTTTTTTTTTTTAATGTGGGGGTTTCAAACATTAAAATTCCTCAGTGATTCTGAACCACCATGCACTGTCAACTCTGCACTCCCAGGACAGCAGGCACGATAAATAAGCTGAGAGCACCCCAGTACTGTCTCCTGGAGCATGCCTCCAGCCTCAGTGGTAGTTAGGATCTAAATGAAATGCTTCCAGTTCAGATCAAGAGCTGCGGCTGCACTTTATGGCAAGGCGAAATACAGAAGGGAGCATTTGACATGTTAAACTTTTAATCATTTTCAGGGTTAGAGAGGCGGAGTTGAGTAACCAGCCTGTGAACTGTGGGAAAACCCAGGACATTCTGGATGTGGGCGTGGGATGGTGGGAACCGAGAGGAAAGTCATGATGAGAGGATTAGGAAAGAGGCAGTGCCCTGAGGAGGTGTGCACGAATCCCAGAAACGAGGCGCAACCAGCAACAGAGCCAAGAGAAAATTCGGGTGTTTTTTCAAACACACTTTAATGTGTGTGTGTGTGGTTTTTTTTCCGTTTAAAAGCAGGAAAAACAAAAGATGGTGTAGAAGATAAAACTAGGCCCAAGGAAAGTAGGCCCAGGGCCAGAAAGCTGGGTGTCAAACTCTTGCTTCCTGTTGTCTTTTATTAACGCCTGTGAAGGGCCTGGCGCCCAGTGGGTGAGCCTGCGTTCTAGTGTGCCTGGGAGAGTGGACTTAATTGGGACTGGATACTTGGCACTTCTTTTTTACTCTCATTTTTTGCATTGAACACCCCTTTTCCACAGAGAGCTGGCAGGCTTGCTGTGGGCTCTCATAACTTCTTTTTTCAGTCTAAAATTGATGACTTATCCCATCATGTTGAGTAACATGCGAAGATTTCTCAAGAATGATTTTTCCCAGATGTAGAAAGTTCTTAGGGATAGACTTTGAATTAAGTTAAACGGTGATTAGAGTCAAGCAGTACTTGGTACCAGGCATTAACTGCTTGGCTTTTCATCTTTTTGCATGACTGTATCTGTTTTTTTCTTAATGTGCTTTTTTGTTTAAAATTTATTTTAAAATTAACACATCACATAATTTAAGAGTTCAAACAGTACTTGAAGAGATAAAATACAGGCTAGGTATGGTGGCTCACGCCTGTAATGGCAACACTTTGAGAGGCTGAGGCAGAAGGATTGCTTGAGCCCAGAAGTTCAAGAGCGGCCTAGGCAACATAGGAAGACCTTGTCTCTTAAAAAAAAAATTAGCCAAGCGTGGTGGCACAGGCCTGTAGTCTCAGCTCCTCAGAGGGCTGAGGCAGAAGGACCGCCTGAGCCCAAGAGGTGGAGGCTGCCGTAAGTTGCGTGCGTGCCACTGATTCCAGCCTGGGCGATAGAGTGAGACTCTGACTCAAAACCAAACAGACAAAAAAGAAAATATAAAATACAGAATGCCAGTCTTCCTTATTCACAGTTATATTTATGTAACTAAGGAATTGAGACTATTTTCATATTGGCTTTTGTTTTTTGTTAAGAGGACTTTATTCTGTTTTTCTTGTTGTTGTTGTTTTGTTTTTTGAGTTGTTGTCTCACTCTTGTCCCCCAGGCTGGAGTGCAGTGGCACACTCATGGCCACTGCAGCCTTGACCTGCTGGACTTAGACGATCCTTCCGCCTCTGCCTTCCAAGTAGCTGGAACTGCAGACACACGCCACCACAGCTGGCTAATTTTTTGATTTATTTGTAGAGACAAGATCTCACCAAGTTGCTCAGGCTGGTCTCGAACTCCTGGGCTCAGGCAATCCTCTCACCTCGGCCCCCCAAAGTCCTGGAATTACATAGGCTGAGCCACTGCGCCCAGCCTTAAATTTTAATAACATTTTATTTGACCCAAGATATCTGAAATAGTATGTCAAATGTAATCGATATAAAAATTATTAAGATCTTTTTAATTTTTTCATACTAAGCTTTTGCAATCCAGCATGGATTTTACACTTAAAATACATCTAAATTTGGATGAGCCACATTTCATGTGCCCAATAGCTGCATGTGGTTAGTGGTTACCATACTGGGCAACCCAATTCTAGATTACTCAGATGTTTTGGGATTAGGCTTCTATGAACCTTAGAAGCCCTTTTTTCCAGTTGAGAAGGTCTACTCAGCACTCTGTTGTTTCTTTTTTGAGCCGGAGTCTCACTTTGTCACCCAGGCTGGAATGCGGTGGGTACGCTCCCGGCCACGGCAGCCTTGACCTGCAGGGCTAGGCGAGCCTTCCGCCTCAGCCTTCCAGGTAGCCGGAACTACAGGCACGTGCTCCCATGCCCGGCTAATTTTTTGATTTATTGTAGAGACAAGGTCTTGCCAAGTTGCCTGAACTGGTCTTGAACCCGTGGGCTCAAGCAGTGCACTTGCCATGGCCTCCCAAAGTGCTGGGATGACAGGCTGAGCCACCGAGCCTGGCCTGTGTTTTGTTTTTTTTTAACAGCTTTATTGGGATGTCATTCATATACCATATAATTAAACTCATACAACCATACAATTCATTTTAAGCATACAATCAGTGGTTTTTAGCCTAGTCACAGATATGTGCGACCATCCCCACCATCAACTTGAGAACATTTTCATCACCTCAAAAAGGAACCCTGTGCTCTTGGTTACTGCCTTCCTGTCCCCCTCAGCCCTAGCTTCAGTGTCCACAGAGACCGCCCCCTTCTCGGCTCCATGTGAATGGAATGGTGTGGCCTGTGGTCTCTTGTGACTGGCCTCTCTCACGGAGCATGACGTTTCCAGTGCTCGCCCGAGCTGTAACAGGTGTCAGTCCTTCATTTTCCTTTGTGGCCAAATAGTTCATCGTGTGGATATGGCACATGCTTTTCACCCTGTCATCCGTTGGCGGACATTTGACTTGTCGCCACCTTTTGGTATATTATGAATAATGCTGCTATAAATATTTGTGTTCACACTTTTGTGTGGCCCTAGAAGTGGAATTGCTGGGTCGTGTGAAAATTCCATTTGATGAACAGCCAGACGGTTGACCA
Organism: Carlito syrichta; assembly: GCF_000164805.1. NCBI lineage: Eukaryota > Metazoa > Chordata > Mammalia > Primates > Tarsiidae > Carlito > Carlito syrichta. The sequence continues at coordinate 60,640 of NW_007098061.1, read as the reverse complement.
AAGCGCTGCACTGGTTTGCTTTCCCATCTGTTGTGTAGGGTTCTGTCCCATCCTGCCCTCACCAAGGACTTGATTATGTGGCTTCTGACTCTAGCTGTCCTGATGGGTGTGGAGTGGTATCTTGTGGTTTTGATTTGCATTTCCTTTTTCTTCTTTTGCGTTGGAGTCTCACTCTGTCACCCAGGCTGGAGTGCAGTGACACGTGCATGACCACCGCAGCCTCGACCTGCTGGGCTCAGGCGATCCTTCTGCCTCAGCCTTCCAAGTAGCTGGAACTACAGGTGTGCACCACCATGCCCGGCTAATTTTTTAATTTATTGTAGAGATGAGGTCTCACCAAGTTACCCAGACATGTCTCAAACCCATGGTCTCAGGCAACCCTCTTACCTCGACCTCCCAAAGTGCTGGGATTATGGGCATGAGCCATCGCACCCGACCTGCATTTCTTTAATTACTTGTGATGTTGAGTATTTTTTCAAGTGTTTATTGGTCATTTGTATATTTTCCTTGGGGAAATGTCTATTCAAGTCTTCTGCCCATCTTTTAATTGGGTTGTCATTTGTTTTTTAGCTTGTCTGTGCCTTTTTATTATTTTTTTTTTCTGATAGTAGATAGAGTGTATAGTACTTGCAGAAATTTTGGAAAATATTGCAGTGTTTTTTGTAATCATTGTTTAAAATACTTCCACCAGAAAACTATTGTACTTTATGCTGACCATAGTTAATATGTTGTATACTTGAAAATTCTTTAAAGTAAATTTTAAGAGCTCTTGTTGGACATGGATGAACAGTTGATTTTAGACAAAGGTGCTGGAATGTACAATGGGGAAGGGATAGTCTATTCAATAAACAGACTGGGAAAACCAAGTATACATATGCAGAAAAATGTTCCTGTATCCCTACCTCACACCATATACAAAATTGACTCAAAATGAGTTAAAGATTTTTTTTTTTTTTTTGAGTGGAAGTCTCACTCTCACCCAGACCGGAGTGCAGTGACATGCTCACGGCTACCGCAGCCTTGACCTGCTGGGCTCAGGCGATTCTTCCACCTCAGCCTTCGAAGTAGCTGGAACCACAGGCTCGCACCACCCCACCTGACTAATTTTTTGATTTATTGCAGAGACGAGGTATTGCCATGTTGCTCAGGCTGGTCTCGAACCCATGGGCTCAGGCATTCCTCTCGCCTGAGCCTCCCTAGGTGCTGGGATTACAGGCGTGAGGCACTGTACCCGGCCTGAGTTAAAAATGTAACGTAAAACCTGAAACTGTAAAACCACTAGGAAAAAACACAGGGAAAGAGACATGACATAGGGCTGGGCAGTGATTTTTTTGGATTTGATCCCCAGAGTGCAAACAATAAAAGCAAAAATAGACAAATGGGATCACATCAAACTTTGTGGAGACACAGCCTATAGTTGGGGAGGAAATGTTTGTAAGCTATACATCTGATGAAGGATTAATATTCAAAATATTATAAGGAACACATGCAGCTCTCTACAAAGCAAATCATCTGATGTAAAAATAGGCAAGGGGCCTGAACAGACATTTTGCAGAAGAAAACGTGGTCGGGCCAACAGCCATGGAGAGAATGCCCAACATCATTCACCATTAGGAAGATGCAGGTCAGTGAGGTGTCATATCTGTCAGAGTCACCGTCGTCAAAAAAACGAAAGATGACGTGCCAGTGAGGATGTGAACGAAGGGGAACCCTTGTACTGCACTGTTGGTGGGAGTGTCAGCCGGTACAGCCATTATGGAAAACAGTATAGAGCATCCTCAGAAAAAATAAAAATAGAATGACCATGTGATCCTGCATTTCCACTTCTGGGTATTTTTTTTTTTTTTTTTTTTTTT
>NW_007098061.1:26484-58620 GCF_000164805.1 Carlito syrichta | reverse complement strand
TCGCCTGTCCAGGCGGGTTACGACCCCGCGGGCTCAGGCAATCCACTCATCTCAGCCTCCCAAAGGCGCGGGATGACAGGCTGAGCCACCGAGCCCGGCTCACTTGTGGGTATTTAAATAAAATATTTAAAATCAGTGTGTCAGAGAGATGTCTGCACTCCCTCATTTGTGGTGGCACTGTTTACAGTAGCCAAGATTGGAGTTGGTCTAAGTGTCCATCAGCAAATGCACAGATAAAGAAACACGGCAGTTTGGCCGGGCGTGGTGGCTCAAGCCTGTAATTCCCCAGCACTTTGGGAGGCCGAGGTGGGAGGATTGTCTGAGCCCACGAGTTCAAGCCCAGTCTGGGCAACTTGGCAAGACCTCGTCTCTACAGTAAATCAAAAAATTAGCCGGGTGTGTTGGTGTGCGCCTGTAGTTCCGGCTACTTGGAAGGCTGTGGCAGAAGGTTGGCCAGAGCCCAGTAGGTTGAGGCTGCGGTGGTCGGGAGCATGCCACTGCACTCCAGTCTGGGCGACAGAGTAAGACTCCAACTAAAGTAAAAAATAAAAGGAAGATCCGTTGTTTGCAACAACACGGATGGGAATGGGAGGGCATTTTGCTAAGTGGGATAAGCCAGACACAGAAAGACAGATAACCCCATGTTCTCACTTATATGTGGGATCTAAAATATTCAGGCTCAAAGAAGCAGAGCAGGGAATGGTGGTTCCAGGAGGTGGGAGCGGAGGGAAGGGGAGAGGGTAGTCCAGGGTTGCAAGCCTGGAGAGGAGAGATACGCTGTTTATTTCCATGGCACAGCATAGCGACTACAGCTAATAGTGTGTTGTGCATTTCAAAATTGTGCCACAAAAAGGGGTCAGTATTTGTGGCGCTTAATATGCTAAGTAGCGTGATTTAATTATTCCACATGTATTCATAAACCATATCATCACTTTGTACCCCATAAAGCATATACAGCCGGCATTTGTGTGTTTACAACTGGAAGCAAAGTTCTCAGCACAAAACAAGGATAACTGTGAGGAGATGCATATGTTACCGAGTCTGGTTTAGCCGTGCCGCAGTGTGTATATTATCAAACCATCTTGTGTGCTGTAAATAGACATAATTTTTGTGAACAAAGTAGTCCCACCAACTATTTTTAGTTTGTTTTTTTTTTAACTCCACCACATAAGCACAGTTTCTCAAAATGGGAACTGTCCCTCTCATAGAAAACATTTCATTGTGGTTACATCTTAATGACGTGAAAATGGCGAGTCAAATGTGGCGGCTTTGGTCTGTTACCTGACTGTTGGGTCGGAGTGGGCTGGTCTGTTCTTTTCGCCCCACAATGAATTTGAGTCGCCGGTTTAGGGGTTTCCTCCCTCCTCATCCCCAGGATGTGTGTTCCGTTGCATTTTGAAGAAGGTAAAAGAGAAACACAATTGCTTTGCTCTTCCTTGAACTTGAGCGGGTTACCTATCCCTCTGTTCCCCCCTTCCTTCTGGAACTTAGAGCTGATTATAGTGACAGCTGTCTCAAGGGGCCGCGAGAGTGCCACTGTCTCGTGGGATAAGGGAGGCGACGTGTACAGCACGGGCTTCACAGTCATCCCTGGCGCAAGCTGAGGACGACATAAGTATGTTTGTCCTTGCGCCTCAGCTACACTTAGTTTTGTGATTCCTGCGCGCTCTGCCCTCTCTGCCCCTGGGCCCTTGCATGGGCCGTTCTTGCTACCTGGCGGCGCCTCCTCCCATTCTGCCTGGCTGACGGCACCCACTCCACCTGCAGGCCTCTGCACAAGCTTCGCTTCCTCAGGGAACGGCCCTAGATCCCCAGCCTGAGGCCGGAGCCACAGGCCTTCAGATCCCCTTGCGGTTGCCTGGCATCCATCCGTTTGTCCGAGTCTGTCTCCCCACGAGAAAGTGGGCTCCTTCAGGACCATGCTGACCTCCCTCACCACCACTTCCCTGGCACCCAACAGAGTTTGGTTGAAACAGTCAGGGATAGGAGAATACCCGGGAGGAGTTAGGCCGTTCTTGTGTTTTGCTAACCCAGTCTCATTGGCCTCAGTTGTGAGATGAACCGGGAGTGCCATGGTGAAAAGAATCACCCCCGGCACCAGCCTCCCTGCCTCCCTGCCTGCACTCCAGCCTTGCACTCACAGCTGGGGAGAACAGGACTTGGGTGTTCCCGGGAGAGGTGCGGGATTCTGGGTGCCTGGCAGCTCTGCCTTGTCCCTTTGTTTCCCTGTGGGTAATGGAATGTCTCCTGACCCCCCCAGGGTGAGGGGACTGGCCAGGATGATTGCCTTCCTGGCGGGGGACGGCTCTGATTCTCCCCATGGTGGAGGACTCTGGTTCTGCCCATCAGGGAGGACTCTGATTCTTTCCAGCGGGGGACTCTGACTCGATGGGCTGGGCCACAGCCAGTCTTACTGCTGAGCCGGGCTGGCATCTCCCAGGCCGCCTCAGGAGATGCTCGGGCTGTCCTGTGGGGGCATCTGCACTTCTGGTGACATAAGTGAGGGTTGTCAAGGTGACACACAGGAAGGGGCTGTTGTGAGACTTTTCTGACGGGGAGCAGGGTGTTGGGAAGTCCTCAGGGGGGTTTGGATTTTATTGTAACACAGCAGGAAGCCGTTGCAAGATTGCCGGGGGAGGGGGGTGGAGGGGTGGCAAGTAGGATTTGATTGGCATTTTAAAAAGCAAGGATTGGAATTGGGAACCTGTGACACGAGTCCAAATGGGTGATGGGCTGGCCGGGATGGTGGTGGTGGAGATGGAGGGGTTTGCAGATGGATTGGGTGTGACAGGTGACACGAGGGGCTGGCTGGGTACTGAGTCTGACTTTTATTTATTTATTTTTGAGTTGGAGTCTCACTCTGTCGCCCAGACTGGAGTGCAGTGGCTGCTACCAGCTACCACAGCCTCGACCCGCTGGGCTCCGGCAATCCTTCTGCCTCAGCCTTCCAAGTAACTGGAACTACAGGTGCACACTACCACGCCCGGCTCATTTTTGATTTATTGTAGAGATGAGTTCTCGCCAAGTTGCCCAGGCGGGTCTCGAACCCGCAGGCTCAGGCAATCCACTCACCTCAGCCTCCCCAAGCAAGGGATTGCAGGCTGAACCACCGAGCCCGGCTGAGTCTGACTTTTAAGTCCAAGTTAAAATCAAGCACCTGGTCACCCCATATATGGGGGTAAGGTTAAAAAAGGAACAGCTTAGAGATGGGGGGAGATGGGCAGAGCTGAGCAGCTCTACGTGGGAAAGCCCGGTAGAGAGACCCCTCCTTCGGGAGGCATGGCAGTGCTTCAGTTAGGCAGTTTCCACTCCCCTGGTGACCCGGTTACTGGAGAGGTGTCTTGTGGTCTCAGTGGTTCCTTGAATCCCGGGAGTGATCATCTCATCTTGGTCACGTTTTAACTTTTAAAATGATAAGACTTTGGAACTGGATGAAATCTTAGAGCAGTGCTGCTCAAATGTGGCAGCACATTTGAATTACTTGCCATGTTGAAAATAGTATTCTGGGCCCCTGCTAAGACCGGTTAAAATCTGGGTGGGGGCCAAGGACAGGAAAACATGCCCAGGTAATTGTGACATACAGCTAGAGTTGAGAATCCTCAGATGGTGGGGAGGCACAGCTGGCTCTTCCCAATTGGCCTGTATGTGGAATGGATGGCAAGTAAGCACAGGGAAAAGGCTTTTTTATTTTTTTCTAAAGAACTAAGGAAATACGAAATCTTAATTGTTGGGGATTTACAGAAAATACAGTGATTTTCATCTCGAGACATACTCCCCAATCCCACGAAAGCCCCTCAAAACAAGACATTGCAGAGACCTGGTGTTTTTTCAAGGAAGCCTGGGACACAGATGGGAACGGAGTATAGTAATTACGTTCATCACATAATCTTTGTGTGATTGTGATTGACACTATTTAAGTCTGAGAAAAGCCCACTAGCTGTCAGGAGCGAATAAGGACTAACTCTTCAAAAATGTACAATTTTGCCAGATGCAGTGGCTCACGTAGTCTCAGCACTTGGGTGACCGAGGCGAGAGGATTGCCTGAGCCCAGGGGTTCGAGGCCAGCCCGAGCAACGTGTTGAGACCTCAACTCTACAATATATCACAAAATTAGCCGGGCATGGTGGCTCTCGCCTGTAGTCCCAGCTACCTGGAAGGCTGAGCCGGAAGGCTCACCTGAGCCCAGCAGGGCAAGGCTGTGGTGGCTGTGAGTGTGCCACTGCCCTCCAATCTGGGTGACAGAGTGAGACCGTCAAAAAAAAAAGTACAATTTCCTTGAGAGAAGTTTCAGAAACAAACGCCTTATGTATGTGAAAATAAAAACTATAGAGAGCGGTTGAGAAGTTAATGCATGAGATTTTTGTTTTGCTTATGTCAACTTAGTACATGCATTCTTCACAATTGTTCTTGGATTAGTTATTCCTAACGCGTTAAAGCTCACCCTCATCCCAACTTGGCTCAGTCCTGTTCATTCTTTTTACAGAAAAAGAAAAAGTAGCCGGGCTTGGTGGCTCAGCCTGTAATCCCACGCCTTTGGGAGGCTGAGGTGAGTGGATTGCCTGAGCCCGCGGGTTCGAGACCCGGCTGGGCAGCGAGACCTCATCTCTACAAAAAATCAGCCGGGCGTGGTAGCGCATGCCTGTAATTCCAGCTACTTGGAAGGCTGAGGTGGAAGGATCGCCGGAGCCCAGCAGGTCGAGGCTGTGGTGGCCAGGAGCGGCCACTGCACTCCAGTCTGGGCAGCCGAGTGAGACTCCAACTCAAAAAAGAAAAAGAAAAAGAAAATGTAGGCCAGGCACAGTGGCTCATGCCTATAATCCTAGCACTTTGGGAGGCTGAGGTGGGAGGATTGCTTGAGCCCAAGAGTTGAAGACTATCCTGGCAACATAGGGAGACCTTGTCTTTAAAAACGAGAAAAAAGGATAAAAAGGACAAACAACAGCAACTTTCTCTAGAGTAAATTGAGTTCAAATGTCTTGAAGAGTATTTCTATAGCTTTTAACATAAAGGTGTGCTTTTGAGCATTTACATATACACAGGAGGACTTTTAAAAATATATACATACTATTATTAGATTTAAAAATAACAATAACTCCTGAGCAGGTGCTGTGGCTCATGCCTATAATCCCATCACTTCGGGAGGCTGACATGAGAGGATTGCCTGAGCCCATGGGTTCGAGACCAGCCTGGGCAACACAGCGAGACCTCATCTCTACAATAAATCAAAAAAATTAGTCGTGCCTGGTAGTGTATGCCTGTAGTTCCAGCTACTCGGAAGGCTGAAGCAGAAGGATCGCCTGAGCCCAGCAGGTTGAGTCTGCGGTGGCCATGAGCATGCCACTGCACTCCAGCCTGGGCGACAGAGTGAGACTCCAACTCAAAAAAATAAATAAAATAACAACTCATTAATATAAGCAGATATTCAGTCAGTGCCATTTGAATTATTTTCGTCAACGCAGTCTCCTTTGGAGATTTTAAGAAGAGGAACAATACAAATACTAACTGGTATTTATAGATACCAAGGCGTGGTGCGCTTTACCAGTTTGAAAGTGTGGTTCTTACTGACCCTCTTCCTTTTGAGGATGACAAGCTGACTTTTTGCATTTAGTAAGCAATGTGGCTTCCAAATCCCAGGAATGGTGCTAGACTCGGACCCACAAGTGAAGATGATTGAGCCCCTGCCCTTCTGGAGACCATACCCCTGTGGTCACAAGAAACACCGAAACAGGAGTGGCCAGTCCCATGTGGTATGTGTCCCAAAACCCAGCGAGAAAACAAGGATGCGTGTTTAACTTTGCCAGGCCCGTGGGAGTTCACCAGGAGAAGAACAGAACCGACACAGAGAGGCAGCAGGAGATACCAAGGGCAAGAGGTACAAAAAGAAAAGCACCCAGAAAGCCAACGCTCCTACCCCTACTATTGAAATACACGCAGGGACCCTGAGAACCTGAATTATTATTGTAGAGATGAGGTCTCGCCCCTTGTAGTACAGGCTTCCCCGCTAGCTAAGTGTTCTAGGAGCCCATGGGCATCCGTGGGCCAGCCAGCCTTGTGAGAGGCTGCGTTCGGCTTCAGTGATTTTTTTTTTTTTTTTTTTTTTGGGAGATTCTGTCAACGCATTTGCCCATTTCATGAAGGAGGATTTACGAGCACCCCTGCCCACACCATGCTGAGTGTTCAGCAGTTTTTGACCAAAATGGCATGGCTCCCATGCCCCACCCTCCCTATTTATTCCGTCTCTCCCCAAGTGACTTTTCTGTTTCCCTGATGAAAAAAGTGATTCATCAAGGGGAAATGTTTTGCTGATGTGGAAGAGGTGAAATAAAAAACGGCAGAAGCATGAAAAGACATCAGCATTGACGAGTTCAAAACAGTTTTGGGCAGTAGAAAAAGTATCTTGATAGTTATATTGCATCACACGGAGAGGACTTTGAAGATGACTGAAGTTTAAGCATGTAAGAATACATAGTCTTTAACAAATTCTGGTTTTTTGGGGCTCTCCTCTTGTGTAATTTTAGACTAGAAAGCTTATGACATGAGGCTGGAGGGGCATGGTAGCTCATGCCTGTAATAATACCAGCACTTGGGGAGGCCAAGGCGGAAGGATTGTGTCAACCCAGGAGTTCAAGACCAACCCGAGCAACATAGCGAGACCCTGTCTCTACAAAAAAAAAATTAGCCAGACATGGTGGTGCACGCCTGTAGTCCCAGCTACTTAGGAGGCTGAGGTGGAAGGATCACCTGAGTCCAGGAGGTCAAGGCTGCAGTGAGCTGTGAATGGGCCACTGCACTCCAGCCTGGGTGATGGAGTGAGACTTTGACTTAAAAAGAGAAAAGTTGTTGATGTCAAATGTCATATGAATATAGGAGAGACTCCTCAGGGCTTTATTATGAAGAGATGGTACTCATCTTTCTCCTGGTTGAATGTATCTTTTTTCTTATTTAATCTAGTTGAACTTTCTTCTCCAAATGTGGACTATAATAATGTTTAACTGTGTGGAAATTACTTAGTAAACTCAGTAATTCCCTAGTGAACTGTCATATTTTCCTGACATGAGAAAGTGTTTGGTTTCTAGAGTTTTGTTTATTGGGTTTTTTTGAGTTGGGGTCTCACTCTGTCACTCAGGCTGGAGTGCAGTGGCACACTCACAACTCACCACAGCCTTAACCTTCCAGGCTCAGGCGATCCTTCCACCTCCACCTCCCAAGTAGCTGGGGCTATAGATGCGTGCCACCACGCATGGCCAATGGTTTGATTTTTTTCTAGAAACACGAGGTCTTGCTATGTTGACCAGGCTGGTGTCTAACCCCTGAGTTCAGGCAGTTCTCTTGCCTATTCCTCCCAAAGTGCTGGGATTACCGGCATGAGCCACTACGCCTGGCAGATTCCTAGATTTTTTTTTGCAGTTAAGTTGAACTGTTTTAGGTATTAAATATTCCCGCAAGAGTTGCAGTCTAATCCCAAGTGTTGCCATGGCTTCATCCTTTGTATTCATAGAGTGTCCATTTCGGGAAGTAGTTTTGAGATTGCACAACCTCTAGTAACTCCGAACCACCAGTGACGGTATGTGCTTACTACAACATACTTGTATTTTATTTTATTTTATTTATTTATTTATTTTGAGTTGGGGTCTCACTCTGTCACCCAGGCTGGAATGCCGGGGCACGCTCATGGCCGTCCCAACGTTGATCCCCTGGGCTCCTTCCGCTTTAGCCCTCCAGGTAGCCAGAACTACAGGCGTGCACTGCCATACCCGGATAATTTTTTGACTTATGGTAGAGATGAGGTCTCGCCAGGTTGCCCAGGCTGTTCTCGAAACTGTGGGCTCAGGCAGTTCCCTCACTCGGCCTCCCAAAGTGCTGAGATTACAGGCTTGAGCCACCACGCCCAGCCTACAGCATACTTTTATAATAAAGGTCGCATCGTGTGTACAGCTTATGTTTTGCTCTTTCCGCAAAGGAGACGTTAATCTCCCCATGTACTAGGTTTAATAGAGAGCGATTCTGCTTATTATTAGAGGCTCCAGACTATGCTGACCCAAAATAAACTTTTTAGACTAACCACTTTAGATGCTGAATCCCTGTACATTCAGGGAGTCTGGCAGCATCTGAAATCTGTCTTGGTTTCTGGTAAAAGGAGCCTGGTAAAACTCTTGCCTCGTGGAAAGCTCTGATTGTAATGGTTTACTTTGTCCTGCAAACAGTCAAGGTGGCTTGGCATTAATGCCACACTGCAGCACACACAAGTGTTCCTGCTTTCGTGTTTGTTCACTGTAAGGAAATGTTTTCCTGAGGCAAGAGGCAAAGGTTCACAGACGCATGCCAGAGACTTCTCAAAGAAGAAAGTTTAATTTTAGAAACTTCCAGTTTGGGCACCAGAACGTACCATTCCCAGAAAGAGTTCCTTGTAATGTTCCTGCTGACACAAGTTGGAAAGTGCATTCTTTTGGAAAGAAAAAAAAAGCTGAAGAGAAGCGTGATTGTGAAGAAAAGAACAAGGGGAAAACGATCATCAGCCCAGATCTGAATTTCCTATTGTTAAAATGATCTGGTTGCAAGCAACAGGAACCACCCTCACTAACTCCAGTGAGCACGGGATTGGGGGACACTTACAGGGTCACTCACGGCATCTTAAGAAGAAAACGGAGCTCCAGACCTTCTACAGTTAGAGGCAGACTCCATCTCTCTGAGGGTTGCCATCAGTATGGCCGTGTCAGCTCTCGGCTCTCCTGATCACATGATTCAAGTTCCAGGCTACAGGGAGTGTGTGATTGGCCTTTTTGATTGGATGCCTACCCACTGACTGCCCTGCCCAGCCCATGGGGTGAACGAGAGGTGCTGCCTATAGAAAGAAGGGGAACTGTCAGCGAAAAATGTGCAGCAGGAACCAGGCAAGGCAGGTGTTCACCCCACCAGCCATGCCACTCGCCAGTGGGAACGATGCTTCCTGGCCCGGAACGTGGCCGTAGCGATTAGTCTCCTTCTCTCCAGACACTCCTGCTCTTGTCGGCTTGGTATCTGATTCATGTATGAACTGTAGGAAAAATGAACCACTGCTGGAGGTGGGGGTGGATCATTGCTGAGGCTTTCTGTCTTTTTCAGTGAGCTTTGCAAAGTAGTTATCCAGGTGACCATTTCACTTCTGCCGCGGGATACATTTAATCCAGGAGGAAAAACACTTTTTCAAAAATGACTTTTTTATCATGAAGAACAGAGTAGTATATCTAAGATAATACCAGGCTGAATGGTGGCTCATGGCTGCAATCCCGGCACTTTGGGCGGCTGAGGCAGTAGGATCACTTGAGCCCAGGCCTTCGAGACCAGCCTGGGCAACTTGGCAAGACCTTGTCTCTGCAGTAAATCAGAAAGTAAGCTGGGCATGATGGCATGTGCCTATAGTCCCAGCTACTTAGGAAGCTGAAGCGGAAGGATTGTCTGGGCCCAGTAGATTGAGGCTTCAGTGAGCCGTGATTGTGCCACTGCACTCCAGGCTGGGCAACAGAGTAAGACCCGACTGAAAAAGATTAATATGTAAATACATATATATAAAACATATAAATATAGTATTGCTATATAGTTATATATAGCATAATGAATATATGATTATATTATTTTTTATATACACACACACACACACACACACACACACACACACACATATATACACACACACTGCAATCATGTATTCAGGATAAAAATAACGTTTAAGTGAGGTCTGAAATATCTCAGAGCATCCTGAATGAAGGAAGACCATTAAACCTCCAGGTTAGTCAGTCCTTCTTAGTCCCAACTTAACAGCAGTAGAATCTGCTCCTGAAAGGGTGTGGGGGGTCCAGATGACTCTAGACTCGTGCACGGCCTGGTTGAATCCCTTCTTTTATGTGCATCTCATTTTTCCCCCCAGCAAGTTCTTATCCTTTTTGAAGAAGCGTGTCTTGCCAGAAAATTACTGTGATGATTTTTTAAAGATGTCTGTATATTGTTTTCTGCATCTCAAAGAAAAGCTTCTTCATCTTCCCCAGTGGGTTGGCAGTGCTCACGTTTGGACCCTGTTTCCTTAGCATGTAGGCCTCCCTGTTCCTTTTCTTCCACTTCTGCCTGGCCTCTAGCCCCTCACAGTTTTGGGGCTGTAGACTGGGACTTCAGCAGAGACCTGGGGCCCGTTCTGTGAAACTCAGTCAACAAGAAGTCCAGGAATGAGTCAAGGCTGAAGATGGTGGTTGAGGTCATTTAAATGCGGTGAGATGCCTGGTGCCATCTGATCTTAAAAGGCTCATGTTGAAGAAGCTAAACAAATGTCAAGTGTGTTTGAGCAACAGCGTTTGTGAGCTGTTTGTGAGCGAGCTAGCTGGTGTGCAGGCTAGAGATGAGATACAGAGAGGGCATTCCAAACGCAGACTCGATGGTGAAAAGAGAACCAGCAGAAAACCCCAGAAACAAGAATCCCTACAGTGTAATCACAGAGCTTGCTTGCCCCTGAGACAGTCATACACTTATGATTAGAAAACTTTCGTTTAGTTTGGCAATTCTTGACCACTGTTACAATCAAATAACTGATGTATATCAGGTGCAAACTTTTTATCAGCGGAATAACCAGTCATAGATTTTGATCAATAATTTGGAATGGGGGAGGCGGGGAGAGAAACCAGCATTTTAAAACATAAGCCACATGTTTGTTGAGTCTGTTTCTGATACTCAGTAAACTTGCATTTTACTTTTTTTTTTTGAGTTGGAGTCTCACTCTGTCGCCCAGACTGGAGTGCAGTGGCTGCTCCCGGTCACCGCAGCCTCAACCTGCTGGGCTCCGGCGATCCTTCCGCCTCAGCCTTCCAAATAGCCGGAACTACAGGCGTGCGCTACCACGCCCGGCTAATTTTTGATTTATTGTAGAGATGAGGTCTCACCAAGTTGCCTGGGTGGGTCTCGAACCCACGGGCTCAGGCAATCCATTCACCTCGGCCTCCCAAAGTGCTGGGATTATAGGCTGAGCCACCGAGCCCGGCTGCTTTTTACTTTTAAACAGCAGCAAGTGTACACCAAAAATGAGTGCATACCTTATGTGGTTGTAAACTTTTATGGGGTTTTCCGTTATTATGAAGTCAAAAGCAATTTTTTGTAACTTCCTTGTGCTAGCTAAAACTTACATAGCAACTTCTTTAATAGGACTAAATTATTGTTTTAAAAAAACTGATCACTAGCCTCCCACTCAAGGGTTTTAAATCTACTAGTTAGCTGCAATGCAGTTGACCCCAGGCAAGCTGTGTTCCTCATGGAAGTCCAGTGCCTGCAGGTAGGAAGGCAATTTTGCTTAACTTTTACAGCAGTTCCAGGTAACTAAAACTCAGAGATCAGTTGAAATGTAGATGATTGTGCAGACCTTGGAACAGTACACATCAATACCCATTAAAATACGAGTGGGGAGAGAATTGGAAACCAAAACTTACAGCTGATTCTAACCCATGGGGGTTTTATGAAAGTCCACTGAGATCAAGTTTCTGAATATACTTTGGAAACCGGAGAGTGTTGCATCAGTTAATACATTCTAGCTGTGGTAGCTTTGTAAAATTGCTCTCTCCTATTTGACTGATTTGAGTTTTTATTTGGCCTGCCTTTTTCTTATACGCAGAGGGTTAGGTGTGGTGGCGTGTACCTGTAGACCCAGCTACTCGGGAGGCTGCGGTGGGAGGATACCTTGAGCTTAGTACTTCAAGGCTGCAGTAAATTGCACTACTGCACTCCAGCCTGTGCCTTGTCTCTTTAAAAAATGGTAATAAGTACAGAGGGAAAGGCCTTAGGGTGTGGCCTTGCGGTCACCGTGTCTCAGCTTCCTTCTAGCACTGCTTCATACGGTTGTGAGGGTTAAATGGGCGAGGTAGGGAAGCACGTAGGACAGTGTCTGGCGCGTCTTAAGTGCTGTGTGTATGGTTACCACAGTTATTGTGAGTGATTCCAATACAGTGGTCAGGAGTGGAGAAGTCAGAGTTCTTGCAGGTTACTCCAGTTCAGGCTTGTCCGCCCCGTGGCCTGCGGGCCACACGGGGCCCAGGGCAGCTGGTCATGCGGTCCTACACAATCTTTTAACACCATGTGTTTTTGAGTTTTTATTTTCTTTGACTCCATGCGTAGTTCCCTTTTTGAAGTTCACCATCACGTCTCATTCGTGACGTGGTTTTTTGGCAGCGTGTACATTTGCGAGCAGCTGTGTTCAGTGGTAAAGCACATGAAGAGCAAAATTCGAACACACCTTTCTGAAGAGCACCTTGAGAACTCACTAAGAATTGCGGCCACTTCCATCAAACCGGACACTGATAGATTCGTTTTACAAAAACAAGGTCAAGTTTCCCACTAGTTTTGTGTTGTTCTCATTTTTCTAAATTTTATAATAAATATTTTTTAAAGTCTTCTGTAGAGACACTAACTATATGATATAGTTTATGTGTGGCCCAAGACAGATTCCTTTTTATTCAATACGGCCCAGGGAAGTCAGATGGTCAGACACCCCTGCTGTAGTTAACTTAGACTCGAAAGCAAGGCTACAAACATCCGGCTGCTCTCCCTATTGATGTTCGGTGAAAATTCTGCTGCACAGGCCTCTGACATGCTTTTGTTACAGCAGTGCTGATTTTGTCCCTTCTGTGTGTGGGGCAGCGTGCCAGGTACCGTGGGAGCTACAGAGACTTAGCTGAACGTAGATATCACCATAGGGTGCTTACAATTTAATTGGAAAGGTAGTAACGAAAACAGCACTGCAGACCAGCATGTGGGCACAGTCTTAAAGGTGCAGGTAACATGCCTGCACACTCAGGCAGAGGTTACTTTCAGGTAAGAGAATCTTGGACGAAATGGCGCTTGAACTAGGTGGGAGGTGGAGGGAGGAAAAATAGACCCTGTTTTCTATTATTGTCCTTGGAGGAGACAGCGTGAACAGAGGTGAGGGGAAGGAAATAGATGTGTGCTCGAAGGAAGGTCCAGGCCGCGCCCATCTTGATTTTCAGTAACCTGTGGTAAAACGATGCTGATGGTGGTGATAACGGTAGTGACCATTTGTTGGGCATAATGCCACGACCAAGCACTGGGCAAGGTGTTTTATCCTTGTCATGGCATTCCACCTAGTGACCGTGTCGGTGATGGAGTATCTTCTCTGTTTGGGAGATGAAGAGAAAGCTACACAGAAAAGGACTGCCACAATTTTAAGCACAGGACTGGTTGGCGCTAAAGCCTGTGTTTTGTTTTGTCTTTCGGATATGCCTGCCTGCCTGCCTCTTGGGAATCTCAAGTGATTGACGGATAATAAGACACATATGAAAGGGGCCGCCCCAAAGACCAGAGTTCTTTTTCTTTTCTTTGAGAGTGGGCCCCTTCGGAGTCCAGGCTTGCCCTGCTAGGTAAGTGTTCTGGGAACCCTTCGGCATCAGTGGACCAGTGAGTGCCATTGGGAGAGGCTGTGTTCTGCCTCAGTGAATGTTTTTTGGAGACGTTTGCTCATTTCGTAGTGGGTGATTTGCACGCACACCTGCCCACACCGCACTGAGCGTTCAGCCGTTTTTGACCCAAGACAGCATGACCCCTGTGCCCTAGCCTCCCAATTCACCTGATCTCATCCTGAGTGACTTTAGTTTTGTTTTCCCGGTTGGAAAAAGTCCTCAAAGGGAAACATTTTGCTGATGTGGAAGAGGTGAAACAAAAAACTGCAGAAGCACTAAAGGACATCAAAGTCGATGAGTTAAAAAACTGTTTTGAAGACCACCAAAACCCTAACTTCAGCAGAATCCACAAAAGAAAATAAAGGAAAGAAAAAGAAAAAACCGTTTTGAGCAGTGGAAAAAGCGTCTTGATAGGTGTATTGTGTCAAATGGAGAGGATGTTCAAGGTAACTGATGTTTAAACATGTAAGAATAGATACACAGTTTTTTATAGCTAGATTCTGGTTTTGGGGGGGATTCCCCTTCATATATCCTGCCATCTTAAGAATAGAAATTGATACAAATTAGGACATTCTTCATTCTCACTTCTGCATTATTATTCTTTTTGCGTTGGAGTCTCTGTCACCCAGGCTGGAGGGCAGTGGCACAATCACGGCTACTGCAGCCTTGACCTGCTGGGCTCAAGTTCCACCTCAGCCTCCTGAGTAACTGAAACTACAGGCGTACCCCACCATGCCCAGCTAATTTTTTGATTGATCGTAGAAATGAGGGCTTGCCAATTTACCCAGACTGGTGTTGAACTCCTGGACTCAGGCAGTCCTCTTGACTCCACCTCCCAAAGTGCTAGGATTATAGGGGTGAGCCACCCTGCCTGGCCAACTTCTGCAGTATTTTATTTTATTTTTTTGAGTTGGAGTCTCACTCTGTCGCTCAAACTAGAGTGCAGTGACACACTCATGGCCACCCCAGCATTGACCTGCTGGGCTCCAGTGATCCTTCTGCCTCAGCCATCCAAGTAGCCAGAACTACAGGTGTGTGCTACCACGCCTGGCTAATTTTTGACTTACTGTAGAGATGAGGTCTCGCCAAGTTACCCAGTCTGGTCTCGAATCCACAGGCTCAGGCAATCCACTCGCCTTGGCCTCCCAAAGTGTTGGGATTACAGATTGAGCCACCAAGTCCAGCCTACGTTATCTTTAATAAACAGGTGTTTCCCAGAAGCCCCTGGTAAGAACATATTTTTGTCTTTGGCCAAGACTGCTTCCAAGTAGCTTGCTAAGTGAGTATGCGACCAGTGCAGAATTGGGTGGTCTGGAGGCAGCATGCATTCTGACTGTAGTAGCTGGAGAACCACATCTACGAGCTTTGACCCTGCCCCCTTTCAGTGTCAGAGAAATGGTCCTCTGTATAAATCAAATTTGACTCTTAGAGTGGAAGTCAGGGTCTTTTGTGTCCTGGCCCTGCTTACTTCACTTCACTTTGAGTTTATCTTCAAATCTGTAAAATGGCAATAAAAATACTTCTCGATCCTTCTCAGGGCTTACTGTGAGATAAAATAAAATGCATGTGGAATACTTCATAAACTATTCCCCACTTGATAATACTGTTTTTGTAAATCACGGTCTTGTGAGACGCTGACATCCTCAGAGGCGCCTTCTGATGGCAGGGGTCTTTGTTCCTTCACTTGAGTGGCTTCAGGTGGCTTCTGCTAGCTTTTGTCTCCTTGATTTTTGACAGATTCAACTGTCACGTCTTGGTGTTGGCAATATGCCCGCCTCTAATGGCCCACGCCTCCCCAATTTGCTGCTTTTCACAAGCAGTCAAGTAGGAAACCACATAATAGAACTTGTTAGCAACGTGTCTAAAATTAAAGTCATTTTGTTCTTTTACAAGGGGTGAGAAATTGTTTCTAATCTCAGTTGGTTCAAAATTTTTTATATTTTTGTAAATGTAGGCTTCTTAAAACATTGTAGAAGTTAATAATGCATGTGTTTTATCTTTCAAGTCATGCAAATGCATATAAAACAAAAAAATACCCCGACCCTTCCTCTCTCCCTTCCCAATACCTCCCAAGAAATAACTGCTGTTAACTGGCGTGAATATATACGAGACAGCATATACCTGACGTTCTATGTGTTTTTTAAACTGAACTACAAATTGATATTTTTGTGTGTGTGTGTGTTAGTACATATACATGTTGTTCTGTGTGTGTTGTTGTTTTTTTTTTTTTGAATCGGGGTCTCATTCTCATCCTGTCATTCAGGCTGGACTGCAGTGGCATGCTCACAGCTACCGCAACCTCGACCTGTTGGGCTCAGTTGATCCTTCTGCCTCAGCCTTCCCAGTAGCTGGAACTACAAGCACATGCCGCCATGCCCAGCTAATTCTTTGATTTAGTATAAAAATGAGGTCTCGCTGTGTTGCCCAGGCTGGTCTCGAACCCCAGGACTCAGGTAGCCCTCTCACCTCTGCCTCCCAAAGTGCTGGGATGACAGGCACGAGCCATCATCTATGTGCTTTTTAAACTGAACTGTGAATTACTGATTTTGTGTGTGTATCAGTACATTACTGGCTACTTACGCTGCACAGCAGAGCCCCAGAGCGTAGTTTTCTTATCCAGCACTACTGCCTCAGGGTTCCTGTGGTGTTGTCCCAGCAGGCATCAGCTCTGAGGCTGCCATCCTGAAGGTTAACCGGGGCTGGAGGCTTCCCTTCTCAAGGCCTCGCTCACCAGGCTGGCTGTGGGCCGGAGGCCTCGGTTCCCACATGAGGTCCCATGGGATGGCTTGAGGGTCTTCACAACATGGTGGTGGGCTTCCCCAGGAGGGAGAGACTGTGGACAACTGGGGGCGCTCCGTTGCCATAAGTGTACTTCAGCCATGTTCTTTGTTAAAAGAGTCTCTAAGTTAGGTCTGCCTACTAGAGAAGAGGAATGAGGCTTAACCTTTTGATGAACGTGTCAAAGAATAGATGTGTGTATTTTAAAGCCACCGCAGTACTTGTCTCCTTCGTTCTCACGTCTGTGCCACGTTCCATCGTATGGTTAGACCATAACTGCCCCGGTTAGTGGATATTTTCACTCTTCTAAACAGTCCTGCAGGGAACACGTGTATGTACTTTTAGCAGCTTAGGCTCAGTTTTAGCTAGATTCCCAGAAAGGGGATTGTTGGGTTCTGAGGCCCAAAGGGACAGATCTCTTACACTAAGCGGACCGTGTGCAAACATGTTCGCCTTTCAGCTGAGTTCCGGCTTGATTGTTACGAAAGGTGTTGGAGTTAATCGCCGCGTGTCATCAGAGTCACGGAAACATAAACCATCGTAAAACACAGCTCTTAGACTACAAAGCGAAATGCTGTGAAAAGTAAATGAAATAGAGCTGTAGATGTCAATGTGAATGGAATTTGTAAACGTAGTGGGAGTGCAGAAAACAAATAACACAAAATCTGTTTTGCATGATGCTGGTTATATAACATTTAAATGATTGAAAACAGTATTTTGTTCGAGATAGTGTTGAAGAAAAGAGTGATAGCCCTGGATTCTGGTAGCCTGGTAGTAGTTTTTCTTTTTTTTTTGAGTTGGAGTCTCACTCTGTCGCCCAGGCTGAAGTGCAGTGGCACACTTGACCTGCTGAACTCTGGCGATCCTTCCACCTCAGCCTTCCAAGCAGCTGGAACCACAGGCACATGCCACCACACCTGGCTAATTTTTTATGTATCATAGAGACGAGGTCTCACCAAGTTGCCCGGGCTGGTCTCGAACCCGTGGGCTCAGGCAGTCCACTCGTCTCAGCCTCCCAAAGTGCTGGGATTACAGCCACCAAGCCCAGCCAGTGGTTCTTCTAAGAGGAGTGCCACTGAGGAGGGTTTTCGTAGTTGACAGTTTTCGTTCTTAATCAGGACGGTGAGAGCACAGGTGTTGGTCTTATCCTTTGCACCTTTTCGTATGTCGTCTTTGTCGCCTAATCAGAACGACGAGAGGCTCTTGATGTTCAGTGTTTAAAAATCCGAGCCGCTTTCCTTTTCCCTTCGCCATGAAGTGTATGCGTCCACTGATGGCGAGCCAGAGCAGCGAAGGAAGTTGGTGGTGAAGCGAGGAGCTGAGTGGCACCCACAAGTGATGCCAAGTGCGGTTCCCTGGAGAAGCCAGGTGGCCCGGCATCAGGAAACCAGGAGCCGGCAGGTGACAGAGCTCGAGGCTCAGCCCTGAGGAGTCCAGAGACCTGCATTAGGTGTCTTCACCACCCCGTCCTTAACCTCGGAGCACTTGACCTTCTGGGCCAGGTGTCTCCGCTGTAAATTGGAGCGAGTAAACCCACCTCTCAGAGCTGTTGTATACAGATCATGGGAAGTTTTTTGAAAATTAAAAATATGAAAAGCACCCAGCACAGTGACTTCACACAGCTCACGTCTGGTGTTTTCGTCCTTTTTGCACAGATTACTGTCACCTTCAGTCTGGTGCCATTTCTGACATTCAACAAGGGCGTGTTTTTAGTCTTTGCCGAGTTTGCATTTTTCCTTTGTCTTGGAAGAAAAGATGTTCACTATTAAATATTAAATGTTCCTGCGCCTTTGCACGATGAATCGAAATGATTTCCTGGTGGATGCTAAACTGTACAGTTGTCATCTCTAGGGATTTCTTTTGTGCTGACATTTGAGCAGATGGTTGTTTTTTTTTTTTTTCTTTTTGCTGACTGAATATCTCTTTGTTGTGGCGCGCTGAGCTTGTTAATGACCAAATGCTTCTGTGGCAGCTGCACATGACACATGACACATGCTTAGTCTCCACGTTGAGCCCATGAGTCTTCCGTAACTGAGTGGCAGCCCCAGCTGCGTGGCCTTTCAGGGTTGCAAATACAGCTTCGTGATGCTGTATTCAAAGTATTTCAGACATGTTTTCTCACACATTTTAGCCCTGCTGTGGCCATGGAATGATTTTTTAGAGTGTGAGAAGTCACTGTTGTTGTCATTATTATCATTATTATTATTCTCAGTCAGCATCTCACTGTATTGCCCAGGCAAAAATACAGTACAGTGACATGATCGTGGCTCACTGCAGCCTCAGCCTCCTGGGCTCAGGCATCCTTCTACCTCAGCCTCCCAAGTAGCTGGGGCTACAAGTATGTGTTACCACATCTGGCTAATTTTTTTAAAAAAATTTTGTAGAGACAAGGTCTCACTGTGTTGTCCAGGCTGGTCTTGAACTCCCGGGCTCAAGCAGTCCTTTTGCTTTGGCCTCCCGAAGTGCTGGGATTATGGGTGTGAGCCACTGCACGCAGCCCATTATTGTTTTATGTGGGTTTTACAATGGAGACCCACTGGTGGTGTTTCTTGTCTGCCAGTTTATAGGACACGGAACATCGGGAGTATTTGGTGCACACCCAGCTGAGGTGTATAAAATCCTTGGAGGAATTCTGAGAGCATGTCTATGTCATTTTTTCTACCTGAATCTATCTGTGCACTAGTTGTATCCTTAGCCAGCTCTGCATCACAGGTTGACATCAGAGCAGTGACACTTTCACTCGCCCAGGCCCTCTGGGCTTTGTGGTACCGTGACTGGCAGCCCGATGGGGGTGATGTGCAGAGGCTCTGGAGCCAAACTGCCCAAGTACAAATCTGGGCTCCTGTCCTTACAGGCTTGTGACCCTGGGCAAGTTCTTCAGCATCTCTGTGCCTTCGTTTCATCCGTAACATGGGGATGACGTCATCTGCCTCCTGGTTTCTCATCGAAATGACTCGTGTGTATGAAATAGGTAGAACAGGGTTTGCTCTGAGCAGTGCAGGATGAGTGCTGTTTAAGTATTCATTAAGTGTGTGCTGCTGGGACAGTCAGACACCCAGCGAGCACAGGGCTGAGGCTTGTGCGCTGGTTCCAGGTCAGATTCATGTCTCACAGGAGAGAACGTTCTTTCATTTAAGGGAGCAATCCAAGCTGGTAAGGATAGGGAGGAAGCTAAAGCCCTAACAGTGATGCCTTCCCTTTGACCAGGGGTC
Source organism: Carlito syrichta (assembly GCF_000164805.1). Classification (NCBI taxonomy): domain Eukaryota; kingdom Metazoa; phylum Chordata; class Mammalia; order Primates; family Tarsiidae; genus Carlito; species Carlito syrichta. The sequence goes on along the minus strand of NW_007098061.1, from coordinate 39,206 downwards.
AAGGGAGCCTGTCACTGAAGTCCGTCAGTGTCACCTCTCAGGGCCGGCAGCCAGCTAGACGGGGACAGAGGTGGCAGGCTTTTTCTAAGACAGTGTCTTAGTGCATATATGATATACATATATTTGTACATATTTCTACATAAAAGTCACTATTTTCCATTACCTTCCTGTGTATTTTTCTAAGTTTCTGCCCAAAGAAATTTGGCCTCAAGATGTAACTGGGATGAAAAACAAAAATTCTCAGAGTTGCTTCAAGTTTCTTCCCAGCATTAATATTTCAAGGCTTAAGACAAGGGAGAAATAGTTCATTTTCTACCTAATCCAGAAAAGCTATTCCAAGCCTGGCAGAAATGTTGAAGAGCTCATGATAGGACTGATAGTGTTACCAGCTAAAAACGCAGGGAGAACTGCCCCCAATCTTAACAGTGAATTCTTCTGATCTACATTAATAATTGCTGTTTAGGGAGTTTAGGGGGCTGAGAAGTGATGGAGGAGACTCCTAATTCTGTTGCCAGAGGAGCATTTAAAACTCTGCTCCCCAGAGGTGATAGGATGGCATGAGCCTAGGGGTTCGAGACCAGCCTGGGCAACTTGGTGAGACCGCGTCTCTACAATGAAAATTAAAACGTTAGCCTGGCATGGTGGTGTGCCCCTGTCGTTTCAGCTGCTTGGAATGATGAGGCAGGAGGATTGCCTGAGCCCAGCAGGTTGACTCTGACTCCAAAACAAAACAAAACAAAAGACTTGAATATATATAAAACTCCGCTCCCCTAACCCCCACATCCCAGCCTTGAAGAGGCTATACACAAGGGATATGATGAACGCTGGTTGGACCGTTGAAGTTGGTTGCTAAAAGTACTTATTCAGGACATGAGGAAACATGACCCTTAATAAATTGAAAGCCTATTGGCAAATGTTTCTAGCCTCCAAAAAAGAACAAGAAAAAAGGGTGTTCAGTCGATTTATATAGGAGAACATTTAGCCTGCCTCTAATTGGGGGGCAATTCTGTTGACCTTTTGAATCTTTGAAGGTAACAGAGGTTGCTGTTTTTCTCTCCTGTGTCCCAAGAAATTTATGTTCCCCAGATTTATAGAGCACTTCCATTGTTGCTCAGGACTCTGGGCGACGAAGTGAGACTCCAACTCAAAAAAAAAAAACCTAATCATTTGACTTTAAGGTAAAGAGATTACCCAAAAGGGCTTCCTTTTTAAAACTGATCTTTAATATTTTTTGAGTTGGGGTCTTACTCTGCTGCCCACACTGAAGTGTAGTGGCACAATCACTGCAGCCTTGATGTCCTGGTCTCAGGCAATCCTTCTGCCTCAGCCTCCCTAGTAGCTGGAACTATAGGTGCACGCTGCCACTCCTGGCTAATCTTTTAATTTTTTTTTGTAGAGACGAGGTCTTGCTATATTGTCCAGGCTGGTCTTGAACTCCTGATCTCAAATAGTCCTCCCACCTCAGTCTCCCAGAGTGCTAGGATTATAGGCATAAGCCATTGTGCCCAGTTTATGAGCCCTTTGAAAGCAAAAAGTTTTCTCTGGCTGCTGTCAGAAGGGGGAGGTGATGGAGATTTGAAGCTCAAGCAGGACTGGACAGGCTGTTGCTGACTTTGAAGATGGAGAAGCCTTTTAATTAAATTAAGTCCTAGCCGGGCTCGGTGGCTCAGCCTGTAGTCCCGCGCCTTTGGGAGGCTGAGGTGAGTGGATTGCCTGAGCCCGCAGGTTCGAGACCCGCCTGGGCAACTTGGCGAGACCTCATCTCTACAATAAATCAAAAATCAGCCGGGTGTGGTAACACGCGCCTGTCGTCCCAGCTACTTGGAAGACTGAGGTGGAAGGATTGCCGGAGCCCAGCAGGTCGAGGCTGCGGTGGCCAGGAGCGGCCACTGCACTCCAGCCTGGGCGACAGAGTGAGACTCCAACTCAAAAAAAAAAAAAACAATTAAGCCCCACCTAATGACTTTTGTTTTTGTTGCATTTGCTTTTGGGATTTTATTCATAAACTCACTGCTTAGACTGTTATCCAGAAGAGTTTTTCCTAGATTTTCGTCTAGGGTTTTATGGTTTCAGGTCTGATATTTAAGTCTTTAATCCATCTTGAGTTAAGTTTTATATATGGGGAGAGATAGGGATCAAGTTTCATTTTCCTGCATGTAGCTATCCAGTTTTCCAAGCACCATTGGTTGTTGGTATGTCTTTTCCTGGCTTTGGTATCAGGATGATACTGGCTTTGTAGAATGTGTTAGGGAGAATTTCCTCCTCTTCAATCTTATGGAATGTGGAATCGGTTTCTATTTCTAACTCCTTTCCCCAGTTGCATGTTTTTGTCTGCTTTGTCAAAGATCAGGTAGTTGTAGGTATTTGGGTTTCTTTCTGGATTCTCTGTTCTGTTCCATTGGTCCATGTGTCTGCTCTTATACCAGTACCATGCTGTTTTGGTTGCTACAGCCTTGTAGTGTTGTTTGAAGTCAGGTAATGTGATTCCCCCAGCTTTGTTCTTTTTGCTTAGGATTTCTTTGGCTATTTGGACCATTTTAACCATGTGGATTCTTCCAATCCATGAGCATGGGATGTTTCTCTTTTTTTGTCTCCTTTGCATTCTCTTTCATCGGTATTTTATAGCTCTCTTTGTAGAGATTTTTCACCTCCTTGGTTAGATATGTTCCTAGGAATTCTAGCTTTTTGACTACTGTTGTAAATAGAATTATGTTCTTTGCCAGGCTTGGTGGCTCAGCCTGTAATCCCGCGCCTTTGGGAGGCTGAGGTGAGTGGATGGCCTGAGCCCGCGGGTTCGAGACCTGCCTGGACAGTGAGACCTCATCTCTACAATAAACCAAAAAATCAGCCGGGCGTGGTAGCGCATGCCTGTAGTTCCTGCTACTTGGAAGGCTGAGGCAGAAGGAACACCAGAGCCCAGCAGGTTGAGGCTGCGGTGGCCGGAAGCAGGCACTGCACTCCAGTCTGGGCGACCGAGTGAGACTCCAACTCAAAAATAAAAAAGAATTCTGTTCTTGACTTGATTCTCAGTGTGGTCACTATTGGTGTATAGCCACTGATTTGTGTGTGTTGGTTTTGTATCCTGAACTTTACTGAATGCATTTATCAAGTCCAGGAGTCTTTTGGAAGAGTCTTTAGGATTCTCTAGGTAAAGATTATATAGTTGAGCCGGGCTCGGTGGCTCAGCCTGTAATCCCGCGCCTTTGGGAGGCTGAGGTGAGTGGATTGCCTGAGCCCACAGGTTCAAGACCTGCCTGGGCAGCGAGACCTCATCTCTACATTAAATCAAAAAATCAACCAGGCGTGGTAGCGCATGCCTGAAAGGCTGAGGCGGAAGGATCGCTGGAGCCCAGCAGGTCGAGGTTGCGGTGGCTGGGAGCAGCCACTGCACTCCAGTCTGGGTGACAGAGTGAGACTCCAACTCAAAAAAAAAAAAAAAAAAAAGATTATATAGTTGGCATACAGCGATAGTTTGATTTCTCCTTTCTAGTTTGGATACCCTTTATTTTTTTCTCATGTCTAATTGTTCTGGCTAGGACTTCCAGTATTATACTAAATAGAAGTGATAAAAGTGGGCATGCTTGCCTTCTTCTAGTTCTGAGTGAGAATGTGTTCAACTTTTCTCCATTCAGGATGACATTGGCTATAGATTTGTCATAGGACTTTTGTTCTTTTGAGGAATGTTCCTTCTGTGCCTATTTTTCTGAGGGTTTTTATCTTGAAAGGATGCTGGATTTTATCAAATGTGTTTTCTATTTCTATTGAAATGATCGTATGATTTTTGCTTTTAATGCCATTTATGTGGTGAATCACATTTATTGACTTGTGTATGTTGAACCATCTTTGCCTCCTTGGGATAACACCCACTTGATTGTGGTGAATTATTTTTTTATTTGCTGTGGAATTTGTTTTGCTGTTTTGTTGAGGATTTCACATCTATGTTCATCAGGGATGTTGCTCTGTAGTTTTTTTGTTGTTATTGCATCTTTTCCTGGCTTTGGATGATACTGGTTTCATAGAATTAGTTAGGGAGAATTCCCTCCTCTTCAGTCTTATGGAATATGGAATAGCTTCAATAAAGTTGGTATCAGTTCTTCTTTGAAAGTCTGGTGGAATTCAGCTGTGAGTCTTTCAGGCTCAGCCGTTTTGGGGCTGGGGGAGTTTGTAATTACTGTTTCAGCCTCACTACTTGTTATTGGTCTGTTCAGGGTTTCTATTTCTAACTGATTTATGGTTGAGAGATTGTATCTTTCCAGGAATTTATTCATTTCTTCTCAATTGTGTGTAGTATGTTTGTGTAGAGGTGCTCATAACAATGTCAGATGAAATTTTGCCTTTCCGTTATATCAATTATAATATCTCCATTTTTATTTCTGATTGAGCTCATTTGAATCTTCTCTTTGTTTCTCAATTAATCTAGCAAGTTATCAATTTTATCTTCAAAGAATCAACTTCTTGTTCCTTTGATTCTTTGTATTTGTTTTTTATTTCAATTTCTTTTAGTTCTGCTCTGATCTTTATAATTTATTTTCCTCTGCTAGTTTCAGGTTTGATTTGTTCATGTTTTTCTGGTTACTTTAGGTGTGACACTAGGTTGTCAGTAGGCAATCTTTCAGTCTTATTAGTGTAGGCTTTAAGCACTATAAATATACATTTTTCTCTGATCACAGCTTTGGCTGTGTCTCAGATGTTTTGATGACTTGTTTCATTTTTGGCATTCATTTTGAGGAATTTTTGAATTCCCATCTTGATGTCATTGTTGACCCAAGGATCATTCAGGAGCAGATTGTTTAACATCCTTGATTTTGCTTGGTTTTGAGAATTCTTCTTTAGAATTAATTTCTAGTTTTATTCAACTGTGGTCCGATTTTGATTTTTTGATATGATTTTTGATATTTTAAAATTTAACGAAACTTGACTTGTAGCCTCTCATGTGGTCTATCTTGGAGACTGTTTCATGTGCTGATGAGAAAAACGTATATTCTGTAGTTTTGGGGTGAGATGTTCTGCGGTTGTTTGTTTGTTCCATTTGCTCTAGGGTCCACTCAGTGCTTCTTTGTTGACTTTTTGCCTTGATGATCTGTCTATTGCTGTCAGTTGAGTGTTGAAATCTCCCGCTATTATTGTATTGCTGTCTACCTCTGTTTTATAGGTCTAGTAGAATTTGTTTGATAAAGCTAGGGTCTCTGGTGCTAGGTGCCTATATGTTTAAAATAGTTATGTCTTCTCACTGAATTGATCCCTTTATTATTATATAATAGCCATCTTGGTGGTCTTTTTTTTAACTGTTGTTAATTTAAAGTCTGTCATCATGCTGACTGTTATTGGTTGCTTTATTTATTTTCTGTATTGTGTTGGTGGTTCATAAACCCTGTAAGTGCTATGACTTCCAGCGTTTCTCTACTGATGTATTTCATCCTTTTGTTTCAGTATATAGAGCTCCTTTGCGTATTTCTTGTAGAGCTGGTCTAGTGCTGACAAATTCTCTCAGAATTTGCTTGTCTGAGAAAGACTTCATTTCTCCTTCATTTATGAATCTTATTTTTTAGGGTTACAAAATCCTTGGGTGAAGTCTGTGTGACAAGATTGAAGTTGGGACCCAATCCCTTCTGGCTTGTAGGGTTTCTTCTGAGAAGTTTGCTGTTAGTCTGATAGATTTACCTTTGTAAGTTGTTGATGCTTTTGCCTCATTGCTTTTAAAATTCTTTGCTTCACATTCATTTTATATAATCTGATAATTATATCGCGTCAGGATGACTTTCTTGCAGTGAATCTTCTGGGAATTCTTGGACTTTCTTGTATCTGAATGCTTAAATCTCTGGCAAGGCCAGGAAAATTTTCCTCCATTATCCCCTCAAATAAGTTTTCAGAACCTGTTGTTTTTTCTTCTTTCTCAGGAACACTTACTATTCTTACGTTTGGATGTTTTACATAAGCCCACATTTCTTGGATACTTTATATTATTCTCTTGACTCTTTTTTCTTTATTGTTGACTAACTGGGTTAATGTGAAATCCTTGTCTTTTAAGTTCTGAGATCCTTTCTTCTACTTGTTCTAGTCTACTGTTAAAACTTTCTACTGCTTTTTGTACTTCCCTTAATGATTCTTCCATTTTCAGAATTTCAACTTGGGTTTTGTTTTGTTTTGTTTTTTCTGTGATAAACCTTGAAGAACTTTTCATTCACATCCTGAGTAGTGTTTTTAATTTATTTATGTTGGTTTTCAACTTTCTCTTGAATCTCCTTGAGTGATTTTATCACCGGTCTTTTGAATTCTATCTCTGAAATTTCGAAGATTTCATTTTGGTTGGGGTCCGTTGCGGAAGAGTTAGTTTTGGTTGGGGTCCGTTACTGAAGACTTAGTGGAGAATCTGTTTTTTCATATTGTCAGAATTATTTTTCTGGTTCCTTTTCATTGGATAGATTATTTGTAATTATTTGAGGTTGGCAGGGGGCTGGCATAGGCACTGTAGACGTTCCTCGGTTATATAGAGCCTTGCTGTGGTGAGTTTCTCAATTGCCAGCTATGCGGTCCTGGGCCGGGTACCTGCATAGGCTCAAGGCGTCCCTAGTGGGCCAGGGTGGCTTGGAGAGTGGTCTTACCTGAGGTCTGGGATCAGATCTTCCCAAAGCTGAGGTATTATATCAGATGTGATGGGCTGTGCTATTGACCTCCAGCCAAGAAGTGGTGCTTGTGGGAGAGAGGCTGCTGCGATGGTGGCTGTGGGTTTTCTGTTTGGTGTGTGTTGCTCCAAGGATGTGCCCGGCCAACCTAGGTTGTGGGCAGGGCTGTGGGGATTACCCAAGTTTTCCATCTGTTTTTGTTTTTGTTTGTTTTGCGTTGGAGTCTCCCTCTGTCACCAAGGCTGGAGTTCTGTGGCACACTCAGGGCCACCCCAGTGTCGACCTGCTGGGCTCTGGCGATCCTTGTGCCTCAGCCTTCCAAGTAGCCAGAACTACAGGCGCGCGCTACCACGCCCGGCTAATTTTTGATTTATTGACCCACCTTGCCAGGGTGGGTCTCAAACCCGCGGGCTCAGGCAATCCACTCGCCTCGGCCTCCCAAGGCGCTGGGATTACAGGCTGAACCACCGAGCCCGGCCGAGGTATCAAATTTTTAAAGTAATAACAATGTAGAGTTCAGTAAAATGAAAAACTGGTTTTCAACGAAAAGGGAGATGTCTGGGGACGAGGTGAGCGTTGAATTGGCCCCGGCGTGCATCCTGTCCCTGGTTTGCTTCCTTGTCTCCCTCGCCCAACCCCCAGCTCCACGCTGGAAAGGATTGTATTTCTTCTCTGCCGCAGAGCCTTCTAGCCTGGTTCTTGGCACAGAGAAGATGCTAGGCTGGTGTTTGGAAAGACGCCAGGGGGAGGTGAGGAGAGCACGGAGAAGCAGCGTGGAGGGTCTTGAGCAGGCGTGGCGGGAGGATGGTCAGCCTTGCCTGATGCCTCGTGGCTGTGCAGCGTGCCTTTTTTGTAATTCGCCGGGGTGCGTCGTCGAGGGCTGAGTCTGGATGTGGAACGGGATGGGCAAGAGCTGGGGGGAGTGCAGGGAAGCTGGGCACCGTCTGCACCTCCGGCCACGGCTGCCTCTCCTGGCATCTGAGGCTGCAGGAGCCGCCTGTGCTCAGCCCACCCTGATGGCTTCCTTCCATACCGCTCTGGAAAGGAACGAGGCCTCCTTCAGACGGCTTTTGCTCACCCGGACCTGGCCTGCTGCTCCGCTCTTAGTTCTCACCATCCCGAAGGCTGGTCGTCGCCTCTTTCAGTTCTTGCCAGAGTCAGCAAACATCCTGTGTGTATGAATAGAAGGTTCCAGTCCAGTTGATGATAGTTAACTCCAGGTGGTCGTGAATTGACTGCAGATTCACCGTAAGTTATTTGAGCCCCTGATTGCTACTTTTTTTCTGTGATCAGATACCATAGGTTTTCCCTTTTGAAACTTGGGTTTTTTGGCTGAAACTTGGGTTTTTTGGCCCGTTATCCCAGCACTTTGGGAGGCCGAGGCGAGAGGATTGCCTAAGCCCAGGGGTTCGAGACCAGCTTGGGCAACTTGGCGAGGCCTCGTCTCTACAATAAATCAAAAATAGCCAGGCGTGGTAGCACCTGGAGTTCCGGCTACTTGGAAGGATCTCCAGAGCCCAGCAGGTCAAGGCTGCGGGCCCCTCCAGCCTGGGCAATGGAGTGAGACTCCAACTCAAAAAGAAGTTTTAGTTTTTGAATTTAGAGATTCGGGAATTCATAAGCTAGACTTGATTTTCAGAAAATGCATAGTTCTTTATGACGACAAGAAGAAATCTCAGTTTTCTCTGAGATTCTTTTTTTGAATCTGGATTTATCTAGGGTTTTTTGAGATCAATTTTGTTTTGATTTTTTAATTTCATGGATTTTTGATCATTACGTAATTAGAAGAATTTCACAATGAGCCTGTTGCCTCCCTGCACTGAGGAAAGTCATGTTTGCTTTCTAATAATGAATGTTTCTGGGACTTCACTGATACTTAGTTGGTGGGATACGGTTATAAAATTCTATAGGAAAGTGGTTCTCGAGGTTTCCACATTTACCAAAAAAACCTCCCAGAACCCACACAAGACTCGTTCTTTAATTTACTCAAGCGACAGACCATGCTTAGCTTCACAGGCCCCTCGAAATAGCTCTGTGGCACCAGAAATGTATGGTCCCTGTCTGAAATAGCTCAGTATTTCCAAAAACTGTAGCAGGAAATGAAAAAGGACTACTGTCCCTTTTAAAAATAACTGAAATTTTTTTTTTAATTGGCTGTGTATTTTCAACTCTGGTTTAAGTGTACATTTGATATCCTGATGAAAACAAGTTGTCACCCCCAACTTTGAAATATTTAGGTTGAAGGAAAAAATGGCACTTAGATTGTTGGACTCAAGGCTGGTTGTAGGATTAAGGAGAATTATTTCAACACTGCGGAGTCATACAAAGATAGAATGAATTCAGACTTTGATGAGTACTCTGACTTGAAGCTAGAAAAGCCGACTGTGTCCCCGTGTCCTTGGCCTTGTGCTGGAGCAGTGCTGGCTGGCGTTGGTCGAGAAAGGCCTGGGCGTCACTTTTTTCTTTTTGGCTGTTTGCATCGATCAGCCTAAACACCCCAGGTAGCGCCTTCTTCAGTGAGATGTTATGTGGATGGTCGCTATGGTAACCACGGGACACGGGAGGTCTCATGCTGCCTGCTTCCACAGCGTCCCTCAGGGAGCTGTGTGGTGCAGCTCTGTAGGGGGGCTGCATTCAAGAAACTAAAAAAAAAAGCTTCAAGCACTTCTGCATAGCAGTCTCTGTGCTAAGTGCTCGACACAGCTTCTCTCAGTTCATTCTCCCAAGCCCTTGTGCTGATCTGTATATGAGAAGGGACGGTGAACCTCAGAGAGGTTCGGTGACTTGCCTGAGTACCCCATCAAGCAGCTGGCCGGGCTGACCCGGAGCTGGGAACCCCCTGTGCCTGGAATCGCCACCAGCAGGCTTGGTGAAGAGAACAGCCCAGCAGATGTAAGTCTGACTTTAGCAGGGATAATTAGGCTCAAGGAAGAGTCATCCCACCACACAGGCATGGGAGCGGTTCAGACTGTTAGCAGAAACTTCCGTCGTCTCCTGTCTTCTTCCACATGGGCTGAAGGCCGCGGTCACGGAAGGGAGGGTTCTCAGATGCCATCATTACAGCCCGTCTCTCCCTTTTCCTGTAATTGTATTAGTTGAAACCGGGAGTTCAGAAAGAGACAGTCTTACATCTCTGATTGAGATCGTAGGTGATCATAACAGGTTTAGACAGTGACTTGACAAGTATTTACTGACTTAATTCATAGCATAGAGATTAGTTTCAAAGATGTGTAAAAGGAACCGGCTCAGCACAACCACAAGTGCCACTTGAACAATTTGTAAATGAAAAAATAAACTTTTTTTTTTTTTTAATTTTAAATCGGAGATGCGGTCTCACTGTGTTGCTCAGGCTAGTGTCGAACTCCTGGGCTCAAGCAATCCTCCTACCTCAGCCTCCCAAAGTGCTGGGAGTACAGATGTGAGCCACCTTGCCCGACCTGTAAGGAAAAAAACCTTTGAATCTGAGTATATCGATTTATCTGGGCTGCAGTCACAGAGGACCAGAAACAGTGTCTTAAACAACAGAAATGTATTGGCTCACAGTGCTGGAGGCTGGAGTCGAGGTGGAAGTGTCAGCAGGGTTGCTCTCTTCAGAGGACCAAGAGAGCGTCTGTGCCAGGCCTCTCCTCTGGCTTCCAGGGGTTGCTGGCGATTCGCAGGGTCTTCTCCCTGTGTGTGTATCTATCTCCGTATTTTCTTTGTAAAACACTGTAGCCATAATGGACAAATAAGCCAACCTTAGTGACTTATTTTAACTGAATTCCCTCTGTAAAGATCCTTTCTTGGCTAAGTGTGATGGCTCATGCCTATAATCCCAGTGCTTTGAGAGGCCCAGGTGAGAGGATTGCTTGAGCCCAGGAGTTTGAGACCGGGCTGGTCAACATAGAGCTCATCTCTACCACCCACCCCCGCCCCCCCAGAAAAAAAAAAAATCAAAAAATAAACCGCGTGGTGGCGTGTGCCTGTAGTCCCAGCTACTTGGGAGTCTGAGAGGGAAGGATCACCTGAGCCCAGGAGTTGGAGGCTGTGGTGAGTTGTGATTGTGCCACTGCACTCCAGGCTGCGTGACAGAGTGAGACCTTGACTCCAAAAAAAGGAGAGGGGGGAGAGGGAGGTACCGCTTTTCCAAATAAGATCGCGTTCTGAGGAACTGGGGTTCAGGACTTCATCACATGAATTTGGGGGCACAGGCCAGCCCCAACACTGAGCACAGACCCCTGTGTGTCACATGCACCCTTTCCCTGGCGGCTCGGCCCTCCCACCTGCACTGGCTGGGGCGTTAGAGACAGAATATCCAGGGTACTGAATGAGCTCCACTTAGTGGGTGCAGTTCCTGTCCAGAAGAAGACCCACGTGATGGAACTCCACAGCAATTTGAACATGGCAGTTTTGCCCGGCCAGTCCAGCCTGCTCCAGGCTGGAAGCCCGCACGGGAAGGCTGGTGTGGCTGCTGGCTTCCTCGTCCCACCCCTTCTCCCTCGCACATCTGCTGCCCTGACCCTGACAGTCAGGCCTGGAGAGGCTTGAGGACAGAAGCCCCTTGGCGGCTGGCTGGGATGTCGTCACCGCTGCCGTGTGGGGGCAGGTGTGTGGCTTTTGTCGTAGGTTCCTGGGCGATCGTCCTGCAGAGCCTCCCCTTGGGCTCTCAGGGTGTGGGGGCCTCTCCTCCCGCTGGCCGTTGCCACTGGCACGCCACCCCTCCGCTGGTTATGTCCACCCTCTAGGAGGTGCTGTCTTGGGAAGCTTCTGTTACGCGCCCCGTGCCAGCTGTGACAGGGTCGGCTGCTGGGTAGACACAGCAGTGACTCACCCCTAGACTCTTCCGACTCGGAATCAGACCCTCCTCTGTGTCCGCCGAGGTCCGGGAGATGCTCATCCAGGTCTCCAGGGAGTTCTTGAAACCTTCCCAGCTGGGTGTGAGGTCAGGAGCTGCGTTCTCCTCTTTCCCCCGAGACAGGTGGGAGTGAACACACTGCGCCGACACCCTCAGCTGCACTGCACACCGTGCGTCTCAGCGGGTCAGAGGCGGGAGGGACCGACCGGCTGAGACAGGCGGGTGGGGCTTGACCCTTCGAAAGCCCCGTGCAGATGGTCTGCTCTGCTGGCATCTCTCTGCAGCTGCTGACTGTGCTACTCCTGGGAGTCACCAGTCGTATGGGAACAGTTAAAGGAAGGGGAAGAAGACCGGTCATGGGATGGCGTCACTTGCAGAGGAAAGCTCATAACCGTTGATTTACGTCACTTACAAGAGAGGGGGCTGGGTCGCTGCATATGAATTCTGAGCCCATTCGGGCGTTGCAGTTTACACATTTAAACATCAGGAAGCACAGTTTAGTATAAAACCGTTTGTCGATTGGCAGACATCTTCCGCTGCTTAGTTGTTTATCACGTTTGGATTGACTCAGTGCAGAACTGACCTCACAGCTTCCCGGTTTTGCCCATGTGACTTTGTGCAGGATCTCTGAAGGGTGCTTAATTACCGCACTCTGTAGAGCTTTATTAGAGAGGGTGGGGTGGGGGGAGTGTGTTTGTGTGAGTCCAAAAGCAGCTCTGTGCTCCTCGTTCTACTCTGCAGTGACCATTCTGTTCCAAAGATATAATACACACTCCAGCCTGGGTGACAGAGTGAGACCTTGTCTCAGAAAAAATGAAAGAAAGATAAGATATACCTACTGGGTCTCTGCTACATTTAATTCCATTACAAAAGAATCCACTCAGCAGTTTAAAATAAAAGTGATAATGTCGAAGCGTGTTACTTCCATCTCTTTATAGGACATTCAGAGTTGAATAACAAGAGATCAGTTTAAGTTCATAGTGTTTGTATTATATACTGGGATAATTATAATTTATTTGTCTGTGTAATGTAATTCTCTTGTCCTTTCTTTTTTTAAAAAAGTAGGTAATACTCAGTGGAAGAGACCAGAGTAGAGACCCTCTTTAAGTAGGAAAAAGCTGACAGGCAGATAAGCAGTGTTATTCAAGCCTGTTTTGACAAGTAATCAAAACAAATATTGAACTCTTTCTTTTTTTTTTTTTGAGTTGGAGTCTCACTCTGTCGCCCGTACTGGAGTGCAGTGGCCGCTTCCGGCCCCCCCAACT